>NC_046661.1:7870279-7889618 GCF_010883055.1 Belonocnema kinseyi | reverse complement strand
ACAGATTTTGGAATGTGTATAGTGAAAAAAATGGCCATCAAATATAGTTTTTCATTAATAAAAAACGGGGGTTGCGAGTCTGATGACTAAAAATAATGCATGAATATGTGCTTTTCAATAGCAAGTGTTACCCACTTTGTTTCAGTAAAAAATTACGAATTGTATTCGAGAAATTTAATAAAATGTGTTTTTAGGGGTGAACTTCAAGGGTGGTTTTCACCCCTTAAATGGGCTTATGGGCACGTATAAAAAAATATGTGTCGAATATTTTTTGATGTTCTACAACATATCACAATTTCAAGAAAATCGGTGAGGTACACCTCGGGTACCCTCCTTGTTAGTCTACCAACCAACGCTTTGACGAGTACGTCATCCCTCAGGAAGAATGTTGTTGACCGTCGACTTCCGGAGGATTTGCGAGGTTCATTCTGTAGAGACGATTGCTGCGGACTTTACTAGTATTTTTCTGGTAAGATTCGATGTCAATTTTTTACTTAGTTTAGCGAAACTAACCCGACACGTGGCCCTTTTTGAGGTTACTTTAACATTAACATTTTAAAATTATGTTCTGAGTAAACCTTTTCCAAAAAAAAATTGTTTATTATGGCTCACTGGATACGTAAAAAAGTATTTTTTAAAAAAAAGATAGTGAAATCTTAACATTTTTAAATATGGCGGCGAGACATTTAAATTTGAAAAGAGGTTCTCGGTTGCATACATACGACATTTAAAGTGAATTTCCTCACTTCTTCTCGTTGAACTGAAAGAATTAAGCTTTAAGCGTTAATTTTAATCCTTTACTGTCAATTGACGTAAAAAACTTGGACAGTGTTGATGTAATACAGTGGCTACAAACAAGTGTGTAGGCACTCTTTAAAAATAACGGATGATTCATGTCTGGGCTGTCCATGCCTCTTCTCTGTCTTCTGAATGAGATACTTGTCAACCTCTTGACAATATTTACTACGACGAGAACTAGCTTACGTCAATAAAAACACGAAACGCAGCCAGCTGTCATCTTTAAATTGGATCTTCAACGAAAATAAAGATAAGTCTAAGCTTACATCTTAAAGTTTACATCTACAAATAAAATCTGTGACTACTTCTGTGAAACGCGAAAAAATAGATTATTTTTCGAAAAGCAAATTTCTTTTGACCTACGGTATGTATTTAAATGCTCGTGATTTCTTGATTCATCAACTTGACGTAATTAGTCCGGAAGTTGCTGGGTCAGAAAGTTTAAATTAATCGCAAATTTTTAAACATGATTTTGTATCGGACAAACTTCCTCAGATTAAGTTACCAGAGTTTTCTGGAGAATATAAAGATTGGAGAACCTTAGAGATTTATTTGATTCTCTTATCATTCAAAACGATTATTTATCTAATGTCACTAGATTGCACTATTTGAAAACTTCTTTAAAGGGTGACGCTGAAAATATATTAAAATATGTTCTTATTGCTGAAGCCAATTTCGTTGTAACTTGGGAGTCGCTAAAGACAAGATACAATAACAAAAGAGCACTTGTTACAGCTCATTTACAAGAATTCATTAATTTGCCTAATCTAACCAACAACTCTTTAGAAGATTTAAGAAAATTTCGCGATACTACAAATGAATCTCTAGCGGCTCTCAAAAACTTAAAACGCGAAACCCATTCATGGAGTGACTTATTAGTTTTTTTAATTACTAAGAAACTGGATAATGCGTCCTTGAAGGAATAAGAAATGCAGATTGGTGCTGACACTGATTATTCAACTTACAATGATCTAGATACATTTTTAGAGAAACGTATTCGCATTTTGGATGTTATTAAAATTTCGAAGGTCGGTTCGATTTCCTAAGAGAAGAGTAAATCAGGAGTCAAAAGCCACAATGCATCATCAATTTCTAAATGTTTATTTTGAAGAGAGAATCATTCACTTTTTAGACATGAAGATTTTTAAGCAATGTCTACTGAAAAGGAAAGAGAATTCGTGTTTCAAAAACACGTTTCTTTAAATTGTTTGTCTCCAGGTCATAGACCTCAACAATGCGCTAGTAAATACACTTGTGCAAAATGTCATCGAAAGCACAATACTCTTCTTCACTTTAACAACTGGAACTCAGCGAATGAATCGGTTGCTCTCACACAAGATAGTAACTTAGTGAGTCCTAACTTAAGCAATTCTCAAATTACTTCTACTTCACAAACTAATCAAAATGCTCCAGTAAATAACGATCAGCCTACGGTGATAAAGGGGGTTGCATCTTGTCCTTCAGAATAATAAATCTATTTGTCTTTTAAATAATTACGATAGGATTCCAGGTAGCACTTTACTTGCCATGGCAGTTCTTGAATTGAAGGCAGAAAATGATAGATATGAAAGTTTTCGAGCATTGATGGATCAAGGATCCAAATGTAGTTTTCTATCTGAAAGAGATTTGAAGATATTAAAACCAACTTGGCATAAAATTATTACCCAAGTTACAAGCGCTCATCTTGTTCAATTTAACTTCACACGCTCCTCCCAAATTGCCATATCAGGCAAATCTCAGGGAATTAAGAAATTTCAAATTAGCGGATCCCGATTTCTTTGAATCCAATAGAATAGATGTTATTTTGGCAGCAGATAGATTTGGATCCTGCCTACTATCTGGATTAAAAGAAGGTATTCTCAGTTCATTAATAGCCCAAAATAATCTTTTTGGATAGATATTATCAGGACCTATTCAACAGTCTGAAATAGGTCGTTCAATCTTAGCCTGCCATTGTACGGCTTCAGAACTACAAGATAATTAATCTGGTTTCTGGGAGGTGGAACAACCACTTTCCTCATCCTCTTTGGCTGAGGTTGAAATTCGCTGCGATGAGCATTTCGTTGCTAATTGTACTCGATTGCCTTCCGGTCAGTATATGATCAGATTACCCTTTCGAAATTGTCCTCCCATTGAAATCGGTAATTCCTTGGGTGGAGATAAAATTATATTTGAAAATAATCTAGCCCGTTTAAAAAATAAACCCGAACTTTAATCTGAATACTCGGCTTTTATGTCTGAATATAGACAATTAAACCATATGGAACTGGTTAAACATTTTACTAAATATGATTCTTCTCAGCCTGTATACCTACCTCATCATCCTATCATTCGAGATAGTAGTTCTACTACTCATGTACGTGTAGTCTTTTATGCCTCAAGCCTCACTTCTAATGGCTCTTCTTTAAACTCGCACTTGTATACTGGTCCGAAATTATTAACAGACTTAATTTCAATCATCTTACGTTGGCGCATGTCGCAATTTGTTTTTGTAGCTGACGTTGAAAAAATGTTCCGACAGATTAAAGTTGATCCACGTGACTGTGACTACCAGCGTGTCTTATGGAATTCACCAGAAGGTAATCTCGAAGCCTGGCGATTAACCACCGTCACATATGGAACAGTTTGTACCCCGTACCTGGCTAAAAGGGTTGTTAAACGATTGGCTAGTGATGAGGGATATGCTTTTCTTGAAGCAAAGGCTATTTTAGAAAACAACCTGTACGTTGATCTTCTCTTCGGCGCTGATACTGTTGAGAAAGCAAGTGAGTTGCGAGTACAGGTTTCACACCTGATGGAACTTGGAGGTTTTCATCTTAGAAAATGGGCCTCAAATAATGAGTCGTTGTTATCTGATTGTCCGCAAGGCGATCGTGAAAGAGCTTTTTATTTTTTTTCTGGGGAGGATATACAGCTGAAAGTTCTACGATTACATTGGGATCCTCCCTCTGATAATTTTAAAATTCGAGTAGAGACTCCAAGCATTGAACAACCTTCAAAAAGAAAAATACTTTCGGTAATAGGTAAACTGTACGATCCTTTAGGCTGGCTTTCACCGGTTATAATCGTGGCTAAACCAATGATGCAGGAATTGTGGATTCTCAAACTGGCTGGGACGTCTCCCTTCCTGATGATCTGACAAAAAAATAAGAACAATTTTTATAGTCAAATTTATAGGCTTGAAGAGATTCGAATCCGAAGATGGACAGGCCATCTCCAAACTAGCTCAGTGTATGAGTTGCATGGGTTTTCTGATGCTTCTGCGAGAGCCCATCCCGCCGTAATATACCTTCGCATTCTTTAGGAGAGTGGTGAGATACATTTGGTCCTATTGTTTGCTAAGACAAAAGTAGCACCGATTCTGCTAGTCACTATACCAAGATTAGAGCTATGTGGTGCTCAGTTACTGGCAAAGACATTAAATTATATTATAAATGTTATGGGGTTTCAAAATAGCCCATTATACTGTCACTCAGATTCAACTATAGTTCTAGCCTGGCTAAGCAAACATCCTACGACTTGGAAAAATTTTATTTCCAATCGAGTAGCTGAAATTTATCATTTGGTTCCAGAAGCCAAGTAAAGACATGTTTCAACTGCAGATAATCCTGCTGATTGCTCTTCCAGGGGTCTGTTACCAGAAAAGGTGCTGAAGCACCCCTTATGGTGGCGAGGACCACTTGGTGATCTCATAATTCCGTGAGTTGGCCTAAAACCATACCTCCACTTTCTGAAGAAAACTCGAAACTTCCGAAATAAAACAAGCATTTTGTTTTAGATAGTCTATTTACAGAAAATCGCTTTCGCAAGTGAAATTTGCACTTTAAACGAGCGAGAACCTATAACCTCTAATTCGACCTTGAAGGCTTTAAATCCATTCTTGGATATTTCAGGAGTTCTTCGCTTGGGAGGTCGCTTACAACATGCTCCGATCAGTTATGATGAGAAGTGCCCCAGAATCCTCCCAACTTGTCAAGTATCTCAGTTGATTGCCCGGCACGCTCATTTAAGATCTATGCAAAATGGTAATCAACTGACTTTATATACTCTACGTCAAGAATTCTGGATATTCAGAGGTCGAAATCTTGTAAAAAGGATTATTCGTCAATGTGTGACATGTGTTCGAGAGCGTGCCGCCATTGTTTAACAATTAATGGGCAGTTTACCTAACTATAGAACTACAAATTGTAGGTCTTTTACTCATACAGGAGTAGATTACGCAGGTCCGTTTCAAATCCGTTTCGCCCCAGGTAGAGGAAATAAAAGCTATAAGGGGTATGGTGCACTTTTTGTTTGCTGTGTTACCAGAGCGATTCATCTGGAACTTGTTTCGGATTATACGTCTAAAGGGTTTTGAGCGGCTCATCAGCGCTTTACATCTCATCGCGGTATGCCTGCTCATCTTTATAATGATATTGGCACGACTTTCCAGGGTGCTGATCGAGAGTTAAGACATAACCTAACACAATCACGTCGAGATCCTGATATGCTCAATAGTTTATTTACCGAAGGCACTTCTTGGAATTTTATCCCCCCTGCAGCTCCTCGTTTTGGAGATTTATGGGAGGCAGGTGTCAAGAGTTTAAAGCACCACTCACGTAGATGCGTAGGTTCTCACACCCTAACCTTTGAAGAATTCACGACGATTCTCACTCGAATTGAGGTTTGTCTTAATTCTCGACCTATAGGCCCACAATCTGATAATTCTGATGACTTTTCTTATCTTACACCAGGACATTTTTTAATAGGAGCTCCTCTTACGAGTCCTCCTGAACTCTCTGTTGAGCTGGTCCCTGAAAACAGATTAACTCGCTGGCAAATTGTTCAACGTATATCTGAAAAATCTGAAAAATGTCATTTAAATAATTTGCAAGTCTTTTACCTATCTATAAGAAACTTTGACCACAATTCATAAACATTCAAAAAAAAATTTCTAACTTTTGAAAATGCTCTCAAACTTTTAATTTCGGTTCGAAATATCTGATTAACGAACTTAGACTTTATTTTGGGGACACTCAGTGATGTATCAGTTGCGGACTCGATTGGATAAATCCTTCAAAAGTTAGCGTTGCTACAGCATTCAGGTAACCATACATACAGACATAAACGCAGGCATGAATGATATACATGGCAGTCTAAACCCGGGAGAATGCGGAGAGTTTTTGTTATCTCTCTCATAAATAATTGAAACAAATTAATTTTGCAAAAGTAATGGCAAATTCAAAATCCGCGATGCCTCAAATCATTAAAACTATATCTAGTTTATGTAGTTCGTGGCTAGAAAATCTTTTGGTCACAGAAGAGTTTCAAAAACTGAGTTGGCGTTGGCCTTGTTATTATACAACATTTTTCTATACGCCATATTGGGCACGCTATTGATATTTAAAAAAATAATAATAAGAATTATTGAAAATAGGTTCTTAAAACGTTTACAAGATATATAGGTGGCCAGATTGACCCGATTGATCAACATTTAGCGATATGTTTGCTTAGGAATCAAATCTAATGTTTTCCGTATTTTATAAGATATGTAATATTTTCCTATTCAATATTCTACATAATTTGAAGATAAAATTTTTTTTCACTGGTAAAAAAACGTTATTTTGATACTGTTTGCCGAAAAAATGTATAACTATTTTATTTAACAAAACCAATATATTTTCAACTGCTCATTATCTTAAGAACGGTTTTAAGGACAAGTTCACAAATTTTGATTTTTAAATATAAAAAACTTTGTCTTTCGAAGCTAGTTGAAGTGAAAATATTTAGTAAATTTGCTTGTCTAAAAAATTACGTTTTTTACAGAAACCGTAAAAGATACAACTTTTTTGCCGCGAGAAAGCAGATACGCCATGCAATTTTCTACAAAATAGTGTGTTAAAAAGTTGAATGTTCAAAACTGATTTTAAAGCTACCAGGTCCCAACTTGAGCGGTCTGAAGCGGCCAGGCCAATCTTATGCGGGGTTATAGAACCCGGAGTCTCAATTGATGCTTGTATGCGACATCGTGGTGTGACATTCTTGTACAAGAAAAAAAAACATGCATTGAATGCACAAAAAAGGAGCTATATACTAAATGATAAGCAAATGAAGTGATGCAATAAGTATAAAGGCAGAAAAAGCCATGCGTAAAATAGGATTAAAAAACTTACTTTTCGTTTGTGTTAGATGTTTGCCTTCAGGATCGTCTTCTCGAACGATTGATAAAGCCTGCATCTAAGGTTGCATCGGAGGGATTACTCGACCATTTTACTATTAATTTATAGTATATCATATCCACTATTTAGGTATTGCCTTCACCCTCCGGCCGTGCGCAGTATCCTTATAGAATTATCGGATTTTAGCGCCAATGTAGAATGATCAACACTTTCCAAAGATTCATATACACTCGCCGAGTCACCACCGATACTGTATGTCTTTCTTTTTGTTTCACTGCTACTCGTTCGACGTCTCCGCTATGCTACTGCTTGTTCGTTTTCTCTGATATGCTGTTGCTCTTATGTTGAATCTTCTATGCTACTATTCGTAAACTGTCTCTGGCTAGGGTAGGCGTCTGTTATGGCATCACTTATTCCAGTGAGATCTAATTGGCGCTCGTAACTGACTTGCGTGACGAAGCTGAGTGCGCAACTTTACTCTCAGGTTAATTGACTTTCCTTCAGGAAAGGTTGAGATCAACGATTTGAAGTCCGTTACCAAGCTGGATATCTTTACACAATTGGATAGGTAGGTTCATTATTATTATTATAGAAAATGGAATTAGTGTATGGTAAAAATGCCTGCAGGCAGAGAAAGAAGCTAAATTCTACGTTTCTAATTTAGAAATGGAGGAAGTGGGAGGGTTAGGAGAAGCAAAAGCGAACATCCACCTATATGGCCAGCGGAGGCTCACTCCCTACCCTACGTTTCACCACACGCTTGAGTAGTAGGGGCTTGCGAAAAGACTAATGCAGCGTAAAATTCAGTTTAGAAAAAAGACTTTCTTAACAGATAAGTTACAAGGTTAGGTATTTACCCAGAAATCGTTGTAAAGTAGAAGCGATCACTATATCTGCCAATAGATGTTATCGCTGCCAAAATACGGCGTCACAACTCGGTAGTAAACAGGTTTTAATTGATATCTTTACCATTAGATTCAATAAAAACCTAGCTGCTGTTTGTACTAATATATGATGCAACAAGCTTGTTCCTCAAAACAGCAAATCTTTAAAACAGTCTTCAAGCAACAGTAAATATTTAGTTTCATTCAACATAGTTAACATTTTATTTTAAAGAGGAGGGAAAGGAACTACTTTTTGAAAACTATTTTTGTCTCATTTATCAGACATTATGAATAATTCTTAAGGCAGGAACACCGTGAAACGCTCGCTTCAAATGTGCACAGGATATCTCCAAAGTTTCAATAATTTCTTATAATTTTTTATAATTAAAGAAAGGCTTTAAAAAACCTATGTCAAATTTCTTGAAACACTCAGCTCGCTTACACTTGCTCGTGACTAAGAACGACGTTCTGCTACTGCTTCAATTTGTGTCCTGTGAAAAGATTCAGTTACTCCTTGTAATTCGACTTTCCATTTCCAGTTTTTACCAATTGTAATATTCCTAAAGTTGATTTTTGAATATCAAATTGCCTTTTTATTTGAGGCGTAACGTAAGCTTTTTATCAATTTTTTCAAAATGAATGTGGAAGACGTAAAAATCATGTTTTTTTATTTATTCAAAGTTATTGGTTATTTTTAAAAAATGTGCATAAATGTAGAACATTTTTGGTTACTCTGTCTGTAATCGTCACCCAAAGTCAGAAATTTCAAGGATAAATAGGTACGTGTAAGAAAATTAGCCTTCATACGGAAAATTTCCCAAAAATGCCGATAAATTTCGACTTGCATATGCAATGAAAAATCGATTTTCTCCTACACAATTTTAACTGAAGTTCACTAAAACTGACTCAGACGTTAAGTACACCTTTCGCAATTTTGTAAGTTTGCAGTCTATCCTGAACTGCACAAGCTACGAGAGAAAATGACTTAACACGGATGCTGTACCTTAAGGTTTATTTAGAATAAAAAATATACCTTAATTTACATGTTAAATACTCGCTGTTCTGTATTAAGGAGCTTATAAGCTATAAATAAATGTAATAAAATATCTGTATATTGAGTAATAATGAACTTTATTAATAAAATTCTAAAATAAAGAAAAATCAATCTTTAAAAAATTGGCTTACAGTACCGGCCAGTAAAAATATCGTTAGTTAAATAAGGCAATAATCACAAACATATTGATTTGAGAGCTCTGGTATATTTGCACAAGCTTCATGAACCCAAATTTTACAACTTCTGCATTTATCCATTCTTCTCTATGAGTTTCAAGGCACAAAGGACAAATTGTCTCTTCCTGAATTTTTCCTTTCTTTCTATCATGTTGTCCTGAAAACAAAATTTTGCGTCGCTTAACTAAATCAGCATTCGCTGTATTAGCTTTTTTCTGTTTCAGTATATTTTTGAATGAAGAATTTGTGTAAATTTTACTCCTTTCTGCTTTACGACGACGTGCAGTAGCTCTCCTTTTTGAAGCATCCGGAACCGGTGACAATTTTAAAATTGTTGCTTCAAATTTGTCAAGCGATTGGCCGATGTCAGCTTAACCGTGAGACTCGGGTTGTTCTGAAATGACAATCTGAGGTTTGGAAAGAAAAAGAGGAGTGAGAGCACCTAGTTGACTAGAACTTGTAGGTGCCATTCCAGTGGCAGAGAAGGTAATCCTGTTAGTTCTGACTGTCCAGATGTTGAAGGTGTTGATTCTAGCAGTTGAGAAGATGGAAGAAATGACGCTGAATCTGAATAGTGTTCATGTCTGAACCAATAAAATCTAAATCGCCAAAGATGTTGCTATTATACGGGTGAATGACAGTGCATCGAAAGCCAGAAGTGCCAATATCGATTCGAGAAACTTTAGTAAAATCAGAAGCGACTAACCCTGCTATCTCGTACTCAGTAATTCTTATGCCAGGGTTAGATCGCATCCCCATGTGGCGTGCATCATTATAAGCCGATTTAAAAGTCATCATAAAGGTCCGGTCAAGCGGTTGTAGCTTGTAATTCTTATGAGGAGGAGTGCTCAACATATGTATATGATTTTTTCTAGAAAATTTAATAATATTTAAGTTTTTATGACTGGCGTGTCCAACAAGAATCAGAAGAACTGGGTCCTATTCTGAGGGATTTGAATATTTTACGAAGTGTTTCATCCATTTCAAAAATTACTCGGCATTCATCCAGCCATTTGGCTGAGCTTCACCTACACTTTCATTCGGTAAATTGATCATGAGTCGATCATTCATTCGGGAATGTGGAAACATGAAGAAGGGTGATATGAACTGGCCTCCAGCGCTTATTGAAAAAAGCACAGTCACATTTTTTCCACGCTCTGCAGATGTAAGCTTGACTACTTGTTTTTGTTTTTTAGTAGCTAAAAATTTAGCATACTTTTGAACAATGCTGACGCCAGTCTTATCGCAGTTCCATATTTTATAGGAGCTGAAAAGGAACTTTAGCATCAAACTCTTTAGGCTTTGAAAAAACCGTTCTACTTGAGGTCGATTAAAACCGACTGCTCTCATCAAACTGGTGGATTCAGCGGTCCGCAATGATAAATCGTCATGTCTTTTCATAAAAGAATAATAGTAATTCTTACCTGCACACTTCTTTTCTTTATTGAATTAATGAGGTAATTTTTAATTCTCAGCAAGTTGTAAAGATAATTGGAGAAATTCTCGTCTGTTCAAAGGCATTAGCCTATTTGTCAAATCTTTGACATGGTCTACCAATATTTTTTCATGTTCGGATGAGAAAGTTTTGTGAAAATGTCCCATAACTGGCTTAAAGGTGACCTCTTTATTTTTTGTAATAGCACTAATTTTGTCACTCAGTGTAGTTCTTGGTACCTGATAAAGATCTACGGCTTGACGTGCACTCATTTTATTACTGAGCATCTTCGTCACAGCTTTGTGCATATTTTTTGGATCCCAAGTTTCCTTATTTTCTTTCGTGTCTCCATCATTTTTATTGCTTGGCATCATAATGTACTTATAAGCAAGGAAATGTAGTCAGTAATAAACTTTTAATAGTGGCCGGTACTGGAGGAAAATTTTGGGGCCGATACTATAGGAAACGGTTTATATTATTATTCACAATAGTGACAAATACTGGACACTCAAAATGTAATTAAACCATATTTTTTTAAAAGCAACACAATTTAACAATACATACCAGGTTTTACTTGATTGTAACTCATTCGCAAAATTTCAGAAATCAATCATAAAACTTTTGTTGTGTAACTTACGCTCACGATGCGCGATAGTAATCTTTGCACATAGAGTGAACCAGTCGCGACAGTTTGGTCGCGATAGGGACAAATACTCGTGATCACGTAGTAAACAAACTGCAAAGGCTTTATCAGCGCTATCTATTGTAAAATTTTAGAAATAACAACTGGCCGGTACTGAATGGCGGCCGGTACTGTAGTACTTTCCCCTAATCATTAGTAAGGCCCCTTGACGTGTACAGTCGTATACTGCGCAGTGGCGGTTTTGCCCAAAGAACCTGGCCGTAAGACGAAAAATGGCATGTCAGAATCTCGCATTTTGAGTGACACATTATCATTTGCATGGCATTGATCAACGCTAGTTAGAAGGGAAAGCAATTATTTTTTCGTATTTCAGGCGTTTACACGCTCGCGCTCACATCGTCGATCGATCGCTATCAAAATCAATATTTATCAAGTGCACGTGGATTTCTGTAAAAGTGCCTGTTTTAAATTCGGACAAATGAAGTGCGAGACTGACGGATTTAGTTTATTAATTTGCACTACTATCAAGTAATATTCCTATTTGTTAATTGAAAACTTAAACATAACCTTATCCCACTCTGGAAGATTTGACAGTCCTTGAATGTTCTAAATTGGTACAAAAAAATCGCCATTTTCGAAAAATTCTAGAACCCTTCAGTTTCAAACGATTTTGATCCACAAGGTCGCATTTTTCTATATTACTCCAACTTTAATTTAAAAACTTTTCCTAATGCCTTTACGTAATTACAGCGTGTGTACGGAGCATTAGGCACTTGCAATTTAAAAAAAAATGAGGACATTTTCCGGATTCCACTGTAATGTCAATTGGATAATGTAGAGGATCTACGACGTCGCATTTTGTTCGTCTTGATGCGAGGCTTTCACCCCGTTAATATATTTTTCGATTTCATCCACTACAAGCTGAGATATGCGAATTTTAAAATGACACTTTTTCGAAAATATCCCATATTGATACCCCAAGATCTTTTTTCTGGCATAACCGATTTTCACGAAAATTGCACAAAATAATCGTCAAACATCCATAAACAAAACAGAAAAATACCTGAAAGGTGTTTGAACCTCGTTCCGCAGATATGAATTTTTCTTTTGGTGCTTTCTCTGTGTTGCGTCGCAGGCTAGCCGCCGACCGGCCTGCATAGTAGTGTGGTGGCGCCACATAATGGACTTATTGTCACCAGTTCTCCGAAAAAAACCTCGAAATTCGAAATACATGCACACGTAATTATACGTTTCGTCTCTTAGGTTTGTATTGTAAAACTTGTTTTGTCAAAAATAGCGAGGAAATTAATTCAAAAATTTTAGGAAGTTTTAAAACAATTTGTTTGTTTGGAGAATTGTCAATAAGATTATTCTTCAGTACTTTCTTTGGGTGAGAATCAGCGAATCAGGCTATCTTGGTAAAGCTGAATGCTTTTCAGATTTTCACTTTTTTTTGAGAATGTTATCAATTTTAAAGATGCTGTGTTTAACGTTTGTGCAGTTCAAAGTACTGCGTAATGAAAATAAGTTCTTTAGCAGTTTGATTTATATATTGTGTTGAAGAAGTTTTTGTCAAAAGTTCACTCTAAAGTTAATAAATGATTTTGTGTGTCAGTGATCTATACTTGAGAGTAATAACGAATTATATTTAAAAATTTTAGATTTAATTCGGATGGACGTATGAAGAAAGCGTGATATGTTACTAAGAAATGTATATTAATTACTGATAAAGTTACTTTTAGAAGACTGATAAGCAAGGTAAAATCCAATTTTATGTTAGTTCCATGATTTTCTTGACAGGAAAACTGCATGAAAAATACTGAAAGCTGACAAAAATCGTTCGTGAGTGTGTTGTAAATATAAAGAGTTATTATAAATAAATAAATATCATTGAACTGTTCCTTATCAAATCTCTTAAGAATTTACATATATACATTTTATCAGATGATTTTCTCTCATGTTATATTAGTTATAGGTACCTCTGAAATATCAGATACTTGATAAAAGCGAAAGTTTTTAAAACTGTCATTTAAAAAAAGGCGTACATTTTATTTTAATCTAATTGAACTCCGTAAAAGGAAATTAATTATTAAGTATACACTTGTTTATTTCAATATTTTTGATTTTAGATTAGATAACTAGATTTTTGGAACTTCGTCCAATCTAGAAAAGCATTAAGTAAGGTCACTGACACGCAAAATCATTTATTAACTTCGCTTAATTGAACTCATTGGTCATCTTAAGGACTGAATGGACACTTAAATAAAAAAAAAATTTAAATCAAGATTTAACCTAATTGTCATTAATTATTTATATATGAATCAACACATCTCTGCAATGCCTAATCACATAAAAATATTTTCTCTGAACTGAAAATGATGAAAATGTGTATGTGAATGATATTCATCATGGAAAATTACTAAATATTGTCGATTATTAAATAATTATAAACATTTTTATCAATAATTAATTGAAGTTTGTGTATTTGAAAGCAATATAGGTGATTGAGAATCACAACCAATTGTAAGAATAAAATATTTTCAGTACTGTTATTATTAATATAAACTTATTTCCTGATGAATATTAGATTGAATCTTGAACTCAATATTTGTATTTCAGTATAATTGGATTAATTATGATGCTGAACGACTTTGTTTTAAATCTTTGTTTAATAAAGAGATAAAAAGATGTTTTTATTGAAATCAGCATGTTTAACATTGTATTCATTTAAGTAATAAATAACACAGAATCAAATTTTAATATGTTGCCTCAAGTTCTTTTAAGGCGTATAACGTAGAATAATTCTCAAAAACAGAACCAATGTATATTGAACTCTTCAAAACTAGATTGAAATATTTGACGACACAGAAAGTTTAAAAAAAGTAATTATTCAATTAATTGTTTTGGATTTAAAAAGATTTTGAACCTTGAATTATCGGACAATAAGTTTTATCCAAGACATCCTAACGCGTTCCGTTAGCAGAATTGGTTAGGGCATTAGGCGTTTGGTAAATACTCAGTGCGTGCGTTCTCGGGTTCGTTTCTTAGCACTTGCGGATTTTTCAGTGCACTATGCTTTAGCGTCATAATGAACAAATTCTATGAATAATATGTCTAAAAAATAACTGCGAATATCCTTAGTATTTATATCACAGATATTATTTTATTTTTTCCTGATAAGTAACAAAACTTATTTTTAATCATCCATATTGATGTGAGATTATAGACAACCTGCTTTGATGCCAAAAGTCCTACAGTAGTAGTTTGAGTTCTAAAAGAGGGTCTATTTTATATTAAATACAGACTCTACTTTGACGCTAAAAGTGCAAAAACGGCCGATTACGGACATTGTTAGCGTCAAAGCATGGTCTAAATTACATTGAAATCGCTGCTTATTTAGAACCTACTTTACAGCTTCCAGCCTCTTCTAAGGTAGGAGTTACGGCTTCCAACTAGGGCCTAAATTACGACTCAAGAACATTATCCCAAAAACAATGAAAATCTGAAAAGCATTCAGCTTTACGAAGATAGCCTGATCCACTGATTCTGACCCAACGAAAGTACTGAAGAATAATCTTAACGCCAATTCCCCAAAAAACGAAAATGTTTTAAAACGTCCTGAAATTTTTGCATTGATTTCCTCTCTATTTTTGACCAAGTACTTTTGTGTTTTGTTTAGGGATGTTTAAAGATTATTTTGTGCAATTTTCGTGAAAATCGGCGTTGTCAGAAAAAAGATCTTTGGGGTATCAATATTGGATATTTTCGAAAAAGCGTCATTTTAAAATTCGCATATCTCAGCTTGTAGTCTTTTGTTCAAAAAATTGCAAGTTCCTAAAGCTCCGCACACACTCTGTAATTACGTAAACGCATTAGGACAAGTTTCTAAATTAAAGTTGGAGTAATAGAGAAAAAATTCGACCTTGTGGTTCCAAATTGATTAAGACAGAAGTGTTCTAGAATTTTTCGAAAATGGCGCTTTTTTTCTCAAAAAATCGAAATTCCAAGGGCTGTCTAATTTTACCATTTTCACCAAATGTTCTGAAACTTAGTGAATCGTCTTCTTTTATAAAGTACTTTCACATAAAAAATCGGCGGTGAAATCCGTGACATGGTGGAGATGTCTAGAACGGTGACTCTGGGATACCGGCGACTTTTCAGAGCACACAGCCTGATCGTTGCATCCGGGGCCGTACAAGGATGGACGAACCCCTTTCCCTAGCTTCTCATGGAAACAACAATGGCAATGCCAAACATATTTTTAGTAAGTACGGTTCAAAACAACGGAACTCCAGCCGATAATGGGTCGGCCAACAATGCCGACCACTCTAGAGCTGGGCCCTGAAGTGTGGCCCCTGAACGGGGTTACATGGCACGGCTGCATGCTCTGTGTTGCTAGAAACACCAGGAGCTATCGCACTTTTCGCCTCAACTTCTGCGAAACCATGTCGAACTACTCCAAAAAAGGGGCTATGTAAGCGGAACGCCTACTCTACCACAGCTAGAACAAGCCGGCAGCAGAGGAAGAGAGTCGACACTAAGACCAACCGCGGTCAGGAATCCTATAGAGGAAGAGCGATGCTTTATGACCCGGAGAAACATCAACACCAAGGTTTCCCTCAAACCTAAAGATCTGACTGAAAAGGATGACAAGCTTCGTGGACATTTTTCCGAAGAATCAGACCTCTGGGCTATCAATAATTGTATGCATAATGCAGCGAGAGGTTTGGCCGATGCAAATCATAAAACAAAACCAACGGTTGATAATAAGACCAAAAGACGAATGCATCAACTTGCCATAAATATAGGCTGGGCAAGACAGTACGCGTGACGTATTTAGTGTGTGAGTGACTACATCACATCCGGCAGGAATCTCACCGGCAAGGTTCGAAAGTTCGCGCGCGAACTCCGGACCCGTTATCATACACTTAACAAGCAAAAGCTGCAGACTATCACTCAGCATATTGTTGAGAGAATACGGATACTATCTAACGCTAAGAAAAGTGTAGAGCGGAGGAAGAGGTAGGTCAGAAAAAATCAACAGTTTCTCTCTGATCGATCTCGACTCTTCCAAGACTCTCCAGTTACTGTCGATCACCCACCCAAACCAGAGAAGGTCGAAATATTTTTGAGAGAAGTCTACGATGTTCAGCATAGACTGGACGAAGACTCAGAAAATATAAATAGCTTCAAGGAGCTGTGTGATGTCCTCATAACACCTGGTGAAGAATGCCCACCCATCACTACCGAGAAAGTGAAAAAAGTATTAAGAGGGATGAAGAACTAATCCTCTCCGGGACCAGATTATATCAAGACCTTCTGGTGGAAGAAGTTTCCTTCAACCCATCAGCATTTGGTCCGTATTTTTAACTCATATTTTAAGTCGGAAGAGCCGATTCCGGAGTGGTTGCACTCCTGCCGAAAATAGGCAACTTAGCTGATCCGCAGAATGACAGGCCAATCACTTGTCTAAACACACTGTATAAGATATTGTGACGGTGGTTTATTTCACCCTTCGCAATGCCAGATCGTATAATGTGAGATATACGTATATGTATATGCGTACACGCGTACATATACGTATATCAATTACATATGTTAAATGGGCGCCAGCCAGGCCCAATAAAAATCGAAGAAATTAGCCCGGCAAAATAGGTGAATCTCGAATTCGCTAGAATCTGAAAACAATGGAAGAAAACAGGGAAAAGAAGCCAGGAAAATTTCAGAAGAGGCTCTGGAAAATCTCAATGGGTGGTTCTTAATATCGCAACGGCCATCACTAAATTCAACACGTTAATCAATTCAATCTTTATTCAAACAATTCAGTCCTCCTACACCTTTTATTGATTTTGCATACTTAAGCTCGATAACTACCCGAAATGAAGGGGCCAAGCGAGGCAATAAATTCGTGAATGGATTTGTAGCTATAAACTGCCATTGCGTCGCTCGCCGGTTGTAATTAAAGATTTACCTTATCGATATTTGCCCTTGATGATCAAAAAAAATTCCTCTGAAAATTCTATGAATTTCCAAGAAAATCCAATTTCCTTTCTTTTTCGTGTACGTATACGTATATCTAATCTTACAAAATGATTAATTTTCGTGACGCGTGCTCTCGGACGGTGACCAGGAACGTAATTGAGAAAATTAATTGGGCCTGTGCAACGGACCTAGAGCGTCAACTCAACGGGTTTCTCGCGTCAGGGCGCGTTCACAGAACCTCAAGCCGCAACGCACTACCGGAGAAACTCGGAACTACTAATCCTTACCATCTCAGAGTCAATTCCACACTGATTTTCTTAATAAATTGTTAAATAACAGTACAATCCACAATAACTATTAGTATTAAGTGAGATTCTCTGGTTTCCAAAACAAAACGGCCTGGAAGTGAAGTGATTCTTGAAATATGTCAAAGTTCCTGAGTTTTAGCAATTGGCGGGAAAATTTGAAATTACGAAAGCATTAATATAAATTTTTCATAAATATCACTAGATAAGGTTTATTAAAAATGATTAATAATTGAAAAAAGACTAAATTAGGTACTTTAACGCTTGTTGAGGAATCATTAACTTATTTCAAGAATTTATTTTTCGCTCGGCACAGAGATGGAACAAACATGAATCACAGCGCCACTCTCGTGATAATTCCAGAACTAAAATTAATAATTGAATAAAAGTACGTTTGGTAATCGTTTCATAAACAAAATATTAAACTGATATCGAAACTAAAGTTTGAACGTGCTTAAATACAGCGCGCCTAGTGGATAAACTGTGAACTGCTCTCTTATAACTAAAATATAAACTATTTTCAATAACCTAACATCATTTACCGATTTTACATTTTATAACCTTCCGGTAGTCGCTCGTTGCATAGTCGAATCTCGAAGTTGACGTCCAAATGATTTTCCATCCGAAGACAGAAGAGACCCCACTTGCCAAGTTTCCGATCGTTGGTTTTAAATCTTCCCCAATGTTCGTGCATTTTGAATCAATGTGACGTAGTGGGGTCAGGGTAGCGTTTGGTGGTGCGACAACTCCCTGGTATGATATTTGCAGTGTTGTCAAGATGGCGACGTACTGCGAGAGTTTTGATTGGACCAAACTGGGCTCTGACCATATTCGGTAACTGTAGTGGTATAGTTACTGGACTGGTGCTAGGTGGCCATACTATGGAATGGCAGTTGTAGTGGTGACGTCAGACCTCGGCGAGAAAATGGAAAGAGAAAACTGTGAATTCTCAACCGAGTGAAGAACGTTCCCATGATAAGAAGTTGAGGCCCGCCCTCTCGTGCTGAGATCGGAAACGAGAGGCACAAGATGGCGGCAATGTGGTTGGTAATAAGTCATTAACCCTGGTCATTTGTAAATTCGACAAACCCTTGGAAGTGACAGCTCATCCCCTAAGTCTGTGGCGTTGTTATCGTTCTCAGAGATTTGAATGTGGTGGATAAGCCATGCAACAAACGTTCGGAAGGTATAAATAAACAGTTAACAACTCTTGATGAGTGCCCTGTGGTCGAGACTTCCGTTCTTGGCCGTGGTCATGTCGTTCGCGAATCATTAAAGAACTCCCCTTTTAAAAGTGACAGGTCAATAAAATTTGCCCTGTCACAACTCCCCCCTACTTAAATCAGAGCTCAAGGTTTTTTTTATCTTTACCATTCGGCAAGCGACCCACACGACCAAAGCCTCGGTTTACCTCTCCAAGTGCACTCATCAAATCTCCATTAGAAAAGTAAAGTAAAGGAAAGGAAACAAGGAGAAATCATAATAGCTCATAGTAAAATAAAAGTAAATTAAATTAAAATAAAAATAAGAAGTTAGAGAAAGCGTGAAGCGTAGGGATGGTTTAAGAATGTTAGGATTAGAGCGAAGGAGTGTTAATGTCCCGACGCTTCTTGCACCAGGTATAAATTCATAAAATGGTTACCTTAATTCTGGCAGGAACTCGGGCCCTCCAAGTTCGGCTGGTCTCATGAGTTAACTACTCCGATCGGGCAAAAACAAAAAAAAAAGATTGTTTTGATCGATGGGATTTCGGTCTACAATGCACTATAGTATCCCAATTAATTGATATATTAACGAACAATCAGGTCTTAAATGGACGCATGTTATACAGTTACAGGTTATTTAAATTATAAATACAATGGCGTTTAAAACCGTTTCAAAGAATATATTATTAATAATTGTAT
>NC_046661.1:7867126-7870179 GCF_010883055.1 Belonocnema kinseyi | reverse complement strand
TAGAGGGGCCCGCAATTAGGACAATTAGATTTCCTAACTCCGGGCTCCCTGCACACGAAAAAAAAGACTCCAACCCCGGCCGGGTCAGGACACTTTCCCCTTAAATGGCCCGCCTGGCCGCATGCCCAGCAGTTTTTATGTGTTGGCCCCCTATACGCTCGCGGTTTAGGCGCGCCTATTTTTAGCCAACCTCGGCGCGAGCGGTTTTCATAACCCAAGGCCACCATCCACCTCACCTCGTCCAGAATTTCGTTGTTGCTGGGAGGCGGATGAGGGGGTGAAGGTGTGCGGTACCCTTCCGCCCTTATCGGGGTCCACACCACCTCCTTAGAGCGACTAGTTCGTGATGTTCCGATTACTGGGTGATCGGCAGTCGCTCCTTCTGGGACCGACTTGGCGCGGCTTGGTCCGGCCTTGCAGCTTTTAGTGAGACCGGTATTCTAATTTTGGACATAAGGTTTTAGATGTTTGATATGCTCCTTGCCCGCGTATTTGCCTTTCTCGATGACCAAAACGTTCACAACCGGAGACAACCTGCGCTTAATCTTGTAGGGTCCGTCGAATGTATCACAAAGCTTAGCTGCAAGGTTGTCTTCCTTTTTCGAGAGGACGCGCTGATGCTTTAAGACGAGGTCACCTACCCGGAAAGAACGAGCACGCTTGTTCTTATCATAGTACTTGGCCTGAGATACGTAAGCATGCTCAAGATTTCGGCAAATGAGATCTCTCAAGTAATCTAATCGCTTAACTCGCTCCACTTATTTCGCGCGGTTAAAACTATCGTGCTGAGTGGCTTTCTCAAGATCTCTTCTTAAAGACAGGTAGGGAAGAGGGTTACGCCCAAAATTCAGGAAGGCTGGTGAGACTTTAAGTGTACCGTGAGAAGCGGTGTTGTACGCGTAGCGGAATTCTGGCCAATGTGCGTTCCATTCCTTATGGTTTTTATGGAAGAAGGCTACAATCATTATTTTTAACACCCAGTTTACACGCTTAGTAGGATTTGCCTGTGAGTAGCAAACCGGATTCGTCGTATGGATTATTTCGATGGTCTTGCACATGTTTTCTAAGAGCTTGTTGGCGAACTCAGTACCATTGTCAGTGTGCAAGACTTCCGGGGCTTCCCATCATGACACATTGAAGTCCTCAAAGGCCTTCCTAACAGTGGGACCGTACGCATTCCTGATTGAATCATGCCGGCTAGGCGAGCCCGTTCCACCTTACACCTCTGGAAAGGGTCACAATTTTGGACAAAATGTGCGACGTCCGAGTACAACCCAGGCGAGTACTATCTTAGGGCCACACGCGCGAAAGTCTTGTCCCTACTCAAGTCTCCCGATTAAGGCTCGGAATGTGCTTCCTCCATCACCCTTGTTCTGAACTTTTCTGGAACCATCACCTTCCAGGCCTCTAGATACGGAATCAACTGATCGGTGATTTCGTTTGGCCTATGCCGATATAACCTACCATCTTTGATTTTCCAATCTGAAAACATCCCAGATCGCTCCACTACCAGCTCTAACTGGTTCTTGTACCAGGGGTCAGCCGAATCCTCGAATTTGAGGTCTTCCGGCTCAGTTACTGACGAAACCGGTAAAGGGTCCTCCTCTGACATCCTGGACAACGCACCCGGTACATGATGTAAAGCCCCCTTGCGGTGAATAATCTCGAAGTCGTATTCAAGTAGTTGAAAGGATCATCTTTCGAGTCTACCAGTACGGTTTTTCAGATTACGTAACAGTCTCAAACTACTATGTTCGGTTATTACCTGTACCATGATGCTTGTACCTTGATGCTAACCCCATAAACCTACGAAGCTGTTTAACCGTACGGGGAGCTGGGTAAGTGAGGATGGGAGCTATCTTATCTGGCTCTGGCCTTAATCCCTGCTTGTTAACTATAAAACCTAAGTATTGAACTTCGGCTCAACAAAACTTGCTCTTATCTGGATTAATGGTCAAGCCAGCCTCGGAAATCCCATCTAAAACCTTCCCCAGCCAGAGCAGATGCTTCTCAAAAGTCTGGGTGACTATTATGATGTCGTCAAGGTAGGAGAACGCATTACGCCTCATCTCGGGAGTAATTATCTTGTCTATGAGCCTCTGAAAGGTGGCCGGAGCCCCTGCTAGTCCGGACGGCCTACGAGCGAATTAAAAGAGTCCCCTGCCGGGAACCACAAATTCCGTATACTCCTAGCAAGACTCATCCAACGGGATCTGATTTAAAGCCGCACTGAGATATATATGGAAGGGGATAGGCGTCTCTTTTAGAGATGGCATTAAGTCTTCTAAAATTTAAACAAAACCGGTAACCCCCGTCATCCTTCTTGGCCATTACTATAGGAGCCGACCATTCGCTAGAGGATTCCTTAATCACCCCTTCGGTGAGCGCTAAGCTGGCCCTACCTCTTAGGAACTATTTTACTCTTGCTCAAATCCTGGAATTTCCTATCCTGTTCGATCGATAAATTTAAAATACCACCACAACTCTCTTCCGTGGTTAACCATTTGTCGAGTGGACAGACCTCTCCGTCTGTGTCTGGCATCCAAATCTCCTTAGAACGCGCCGAAAACACCATGTCAAATTTTGATTGCGCGTCTACGCCTAAAACCAACTCGGTGTCCAGATTGGTGACCACCCTGACTTCGCATGTCTTAGTAATTCTGTCTATAGTCAAGGGCAGCTCTGCCACACCTAAAATCTCGTCTCTAAAACCGTTCGCCAAAATTATAGAAGATTTACGAGAACAGTCTAAATCTTTGCCTAGGGCATCGAAGATCTGGGGAACTAGGTCATCGCAAATAATTGTCCTAGTCGAACCTGGGTCATACAGCGCGTCGACTGAGAAGGACTCGATAGAAATCTTAAGGTGCACTCAGTGATCTTAAACTCGTCTAGACCTAATTTGCTGCGTTCCAGCTACAAATCTGAAACAACACGATCCGGAATTGATGAAATTTTATCTCCTAAGGCAGGGTCCTCATTGGGCAAAATGGTGCTGTTCGCCGCTTACTATTTTCAATCAGATAAGGTACACACAGAACGCGGCGAACCCC
>NC_046661.1:7838428-7867116 GCF_010883055.1 Belonocnema kinseyi | reverse complement strand
CCCTCAACGATCATAATTTCCTCAGAATCTAGCTCTTCACGTTCCGGCTTAGTATTTATAGGGACACGACCCGGAAGTGATGTGGATGAATCTCCTGAGCATGGATCTATAGTAACCGAAATGGTGTCGTACGCCGCCTCCTGTTTAAAACCAGAAAAGGTACCAACAGGACGCGACGAACCACCATCCTCCCCGTGCACAAAAGCCTTAACCACAAATGAGGTTGGGCCTTCATCGGAAGACGCGGTTCCAAAATCAAAATCGTTTGGTGGCACACTAACACCCTTATACTCATCTGAACATTCAAGGCCATTGCGGAAGTTTCTATAGGTCTAGAGACGTCTGACGCGTTGTTGACGGTCTTTTTGAGTTGAGAAGCAGTAGATACCGATCCTATTGCTTCCCCGCTGCATTTCCCGAGCAATCCGGGCATGTCCTAAGGATAAAACCCTCTGCCTTATATGCGTAACACGCTATTTTACGTGTCTGTGCGCAGCCCTTCTGATTCTTCCCAGCCGACTGATCGTTATTAATTTGACCTCCACTTCCCGTACCGCTTCCGCCCTTTCTACGGCTTCCGCCCTTCCTACCGCTTCTGCCCCTACCGTTAACGTTGCCGTTGGGAGGCTTACTGTTAGCCTCCGGAATATTTTCCGTTGTTTTAACGGACGACACCGTCTTATCTCCGGTAATGGCCAAGGAGCTATTCTTTAAGGGTTTCTGGGCCAGTAAATCGCGATACGCGAACTCCTGCAAAAACGAACTCTCGGGATTAGGGGGTGGTTTATATTCTTTAATGGCTGTCCACTCCTTCTCCCAACCTCTACCGAGCCGCGATGGTTCATCAAAGGTCCGGTAGTGAGAGCGACAAATTACCCTGTGAAATTCAGGCCTGAGCCCCCTATGCGCCCAATTCTACTGCTCTACCATCAAAATCTCATTTTCGACAAAGTTGATAAGGCCTTCTAGGTTCGTCAGATAATCGGCTATACGCTCGTTCTAGCCCTAGATCCTAGAGTAAATCTGTTCCCTAACGCGCCTCTCAGAATCGTTGTCGCCAAATCAGTGCCTAAACGCCTTTTTAAATTAAGCGCAATTTGCGAAATTAAATTCGTTGTTTTAAACCATTTAAATGCGATGCCTTCTAATAAGACCGGCATGGATAGCAAAAGTTCCTTGTCGGAGACCTTTGCCAGCCTAGTTCGGTCCTTGACTCGTGTTAGGAAATCCTCGGCGCTAGTTCTACCACTTCCGTAAAAATTTATCTTCCAATTGAGCCCAATTTTCCCAAGGTCTCTAGAGATATTCATGCGTCGTCGTGACCGAGTGGCGCGATCTGGTCGCTCATCGGTGGCGCGTTCGCGGTTGAATTCGTCGTCGAGTTCTAAATTACGCCCTCTCGAACGTACCGGACCCAATGAATCGCGGTCGTCAGGGTTCCGATGACTATCCCGACGATATAGAGGGGATTCACGCTCTCAGTACGTTGATCGATCAAACCGGGCACCCTCACGAGGAGTGAACCTACTGGAATATGCACCAACCCTCCATCCAACGTGTCCCTCCGAGTTCTCGGAGTCCGTAGAATCTTCAATCCTGATCGTTTCTGTAAGAATATTACGTTGGGGTGTAAACCTCAGAATAGTACTGGCTCGGACTCGATGTCGCTCTGACTGTATAGGCGAGGCGCTTGGACGATGCAGTGAATTTAGGTTTGACTGGGTTGCACGGATGTTTAAGGTGCTATAAGTGACTCTAGTAATATTTAAAGAGCTATACCGTGTCGCGCTTGGGAGATTTTGTTTCCCGGTAATTATTTCCCACAGGGGTGTCTTGGGGAACACTAGGCAGATGTAACGAACCAGTTTGAGCAGCCTCCGGTAAATGTGAACTAACCCATCGGGAGTCATCTGTATGGATATTACGGCGTATGCTTGTCAAATTTAGCGTGCTTCTACGGGTATTCTCGGGAAACCTAAAAGCGTCTGGAACTGGAAAATCATTGTTCATTGGCAGAGAAGACCGATACGCAAGTGGGAATGAGCTCGACAATCCATAAAAATCCGCATAGTTAAAAGAGAGTCCTAAGTTGCTGGGATTAGGGTTGACTGGGAGAGTTGTCATGATTTGGGGGGGAGGGGTGTTGCAACAGTACTTAAGGACTGTGTGGTTACCACGATTCCCTGGAGGTTCGCTGAGTTCGATACTCCTGTAGCTAAGGTCGTGGTACTGGTTGTCGTAACAACGCTTTTGACTGCCAGAGTCACTGGACTCGTAGTGATTACCGAGGCCGTCTCCGCGTCCGTAGGTAAATCGTCATCATCAAAATCGGTGGCCTCAGTAGTCATAAAGGTGACATCTGACGCACGGGACGACATTCCCTTTAAAAGTTACACCCCCTTTCTTAAGCGCGAACATCTCTCCCTGCGTGTACCGGTTGCGTCTAATTTTAAGGATTCTAATTCCTCAGTCAGCTGATCATTATTAGGATCATTAATCAAATGCTTTAATTCCCGAAATGTAGAGATTTCGGCCGCCGAGTCTAAAAACGTCATATTTTTAAAAAGTTCAATAGTTACAGCAAAATCGGAAAAACACTCGAAAACCTTTTAAAACTCAAATCGCATAATAGTGTTTCTTGGTAACTAAACAAACAACAACAACAAAAAACGTTGACATGGTTGGCAAGGAGAAGCGGTACTGGCTGATGACGGCAACGGTAAAACAAATGTACAGGCAAATCACCAAAATAAATACAATCAATCTTTAATATAAATTGCAAGTTCAATTAAATCACGCAGTCGACGCAATAAATGTGAAGCAAGTATGCGGTCAAATCAACCATATCAATAATACGGTGGTACAAAAATCAAGATCACATCAAATAAATCAAGTAAATCAAATAGATCACATAAATCAATCGCAAAGTAAATCAATCGCCGACTGCATTGGAACATGAATCAAATCAAATCAGCAATACATCGGTACAGTAATCAGAACCGATTTACACATGATAAATGTAAATACAAAATTTAATCAGACGAGTAAATCGATAAAAATAAATGAGCAAATAGAATGATTCAACAATAAATCAAAACTGGGAAAAAGAAAAAAAATCAAGTTAACCACAGATCTGAAATAAAGACAGGGTTACGGGCGCTCCAAGCTGCCACAAGGTAACTTCAAGAAAAATATTTAAAATGAATCAGGCGCTCCATGCTGCCAAGGTATACAGGCTGCGCATTACTTGATTTGGGAAGTTTTATTCCGAAGTCCTGGTGTCAGTTAAATTATTCAATATTTTATTAATTCCAATTAATTAATTAAATAACTAATATTACTTAGCAACAATTTGTATGAATAATCAATACCGACTTGGCGGAATTCTCTAGACCCGATTCAAATTTTAAAAAAAGCATTTTAATTTTTGGAATAATTTGGATCAGTATCAAGTTAATTTAAATTCCCACAAATTTTTAAATGCATGTCGAATTTACAATTTAATATTTTCAAATTCCTTCACAACACCAATCTAAAAGGTCAAATACAAATCCAAAACCCTAATTTTCATTCATAATGAACTCAAATCAAATTGTTGATTCAAATCAAAACTCGAAAATCCCAAACTAAATTTAAATTATTCAACATTTCACTCAATTAAAGTTTAATGCAATTTACCCATTTTAAGACAAAATGATTAGTTGATTAGTTATTACCCAAAGTCTGTTAAACTGTTAACTAAAAAACTCGACAATTCCGATATTAATTCTAAAAAAATTTTTTTTATTTATTTTGGGCGCTCACAGTTGCCAACAGGTAACACGACTAAATTCCTCGAAATTAATGAGGTGCTTCAAGCTGCCCAGGGGTTGGGACACATCTCGGAAACAAAGGATTCCATCTCACTCTAATAAATCTCAAATTACGCATTAGTCAATTTTAATTTAATTTGTTATTCAACGTAAATCAATATTTTCCACATCAGTAGCTCAGATTTAGAATTCTATTTTTAAACCTTCTATCAAAATTCTCCTTTCACAATTTAATTGAATCATTTATCAAATTAATGAATAATTCATCATCAAAAATAAAAATTTAATTACAATTTTAATAAATTCCGGTAATTTATTTAAATTTTCTCCACCCTCCTAAAAACCCAGAAGGCCGTGGAAAAGGGGTGGGACGAAGTCGAAATATTGGCAGTACATTTCGCAAACCGCAACTATGTAAATAAATACAAGTGAATCCGAGTCAGTGCGCAAAAAAAAGAATCAAGAAAGGTAAAATGGCCGTTGCCCCGATTTAATAAAACCTGGTAACCCTCAAAAGGTTGGGCGCCATTGTGACGGTGGGTTTTTTCAACCTTCGGAATGGCAGATCGTATAATGTAATATATGCGTATATGTATATGCGTACACATGTACATATACGTATATCAATTATAAATGTTAAGTGGGCGCCAGCGAGGTCCCATAAAAATCCAAGAAATTAGCCCGGGAAAATAAGGTGAATCTCGAATTCGCTAGAATCAGAAAACAAGGGAAGAAAACAGGGGAAAGGAGTCAAGAAAATCTCAGAACAGGCTTTGGAAAACCTCAAGGGGTGGTTCTTACTATCGCAACGGCCATCACTAAATTTAACACGTTAATTAATTCAATCTTTATTCAAACAATTCAGTACTCCTACACCTTTTATTGATTTTGCATACTTAAGCTCGATAACTATCCGACAACATCAATTCAAGGGACCACGTGGTCGATTGCGTGAATTCGGTACACGATGCCAACTTCCGAAGCATTCTACGGTCCCGATTACGCGCGAAGCCCTAAGCTTGAATTACATAATGATACGCACTGACTCGACTAACACACGATTTACAATTTACATTAACAAAAAGAACTAGAAACCAATTGCAAAAGAGAAAAAACAACTCAAAAGAAAAGAAATGAAGGGGCCAAGCGAGGCAATGGATTCGCGAATGTCATCCGTAGCTAAAAACTGCCATTGTGTCGCTAGCCGGCTGTAATTTAAGAGTTTCCTTGTCCATAATTGCTCTTGATGATCAAAGAAAAAAATTCCTATGAGAATTCTATAAATTTCCAAACAAATCTAATTTTCTTTCTTTTTCGTATACATATACACGAGAAATTGGAAACTACTAATCCTTAGCATCTAAGAGTCAATTCTACACTGATGCTCTTAATAAATTGTTAAATAACAGTACAATCCACAATCACTATTAGTAGTAAGTGAGTTTCTCTGGTTTTCAAAACAAGACGGCCTGGAAGTAAAGTGATTCTTGAAATATGTCAAAGTTCCTGAGTTTTAGCAATTGACGGGAAAATTTGAAATTAAGAAAGGATTAATATAAATTTTACATAAATATCACTAGATAAGGTTGATTAAGAATGATTAATTATTAAACAAAGACTAAATTCGGTACTTTAACGCTTACTGAGGAATCTTTGACTTATTTCAAGAATTTATTTTCGCTCGGCACAGAAATCGAACAAACATGAATCACAGCGCCACTCTCGTTATAATTCCAGAACTAAAATTAATAATTAAATAAAAGTACGTTTGATAATGGTTTTATAAGCGAAATACTAAACTGACATCGAACTTAAAGTTTTAACGTGCTTGAGTACAGCGCGCCTAAGGATAAACTGTGAGCTGATCTCTTATAACTTAAATATAAACTATTGTCAATGACCTAACATCATTTACCGATTTTACATTTTATAATCTTCCGGTAGTCGCTCTTTGCATAGTGGAATCTCGATGTGGACGTCCAAATGATTTTCCATTCGAAGACGATGAGACCCCACTTGCCAAGTTTCCGATTGTAGGTAGTAAATCTTCCCCAATAATCGTGCATTTTGAACCAATGTGACGTAGTGTGATCAGGGTAGCGTTTGGTGGTGCGAAACCTCCCTAATATGATATTTTCAGTGTTGTCAAGATGGCGACGTACTGCGAGAGGTTTGATTGGCCCAAACTGGGCTCCAACCATATCCGGTAACTGTAGTGGTATAGTTACTGGACTGGTTCTAGGTGGCCATACGATGGAATGGCAGTTGTAGTGGTGACGTCAGACCTCGGCGACAAAATGGAAATAGAAACCTGTGAATTCTCAACCGAGTGAAAAATGCTCCCATGATAAGAAGTTGAGGCCCGCCTTCTCATGCTGAGATCAGAAACTAGAGGCATACGATGGCGGGAATGTGGTTGGTAATTTCCGCAAACTTTTGCAAGTGACAGCTCATCCTCTAAGTCCGTGGCGTTGTTATCGTTCTCAGAGATTTGAAGGTGGTGGATAAGCCATGCAACTAGCGTTCGAAAGGTATAAATAAATAGTTAACAATTCTTGATGAGTGCCCTCTGGTCGAGACTTCCGTTTTTGGCCGTAGTCATGTCGTTCGCAGATCATTATATAAATCCCCTTTTAAAAATGACAGGTCACTAAAATTTACCCTGTCACAATATTCACAGCTATCCTAAATGATAAGATTGTTCGGGCAATTGAACCTGTGTGGCAAGAAATGTATGGCCTGGAGTGATTATCGGAAAGCTTTCGAGTCGACCTGCCACAGACTTATCATCTTTCTTTTGGAAAGCTTAAAGGTTTATCCGCAATTCGTTAGTAGCATAGAGAGACTTATGCCACTTTGGAAAACAAGATTTACTATCTCATCTCAAAACATCGTGTGACAACTAAGAAGGTCACCTTTCAGAGAGGTGTCTTTCAGGACGACACCATGAGCCCACTCCTCTTTGGCCTTACATTATTGCCACTATCTCTAGGACTTCGCCATTCTGACGGGTAATTTCTCATCCGGCAAGTTTGGTCTTCTGCACTGTCGGCGAGGAACAAAGTATCTGCAACGGACGTACTTGCGTTCCCGGTAGTAGTCTATTCATTTGGAATAATTCTCTGGACGGAGAACGAACTCAGATCCCCTGATATCGGGACGAGAAAGATTATGCACATGAACAAAATCATGCATCTTAAGTCTTCTATTCCGCGACTGTACATCTCACGCCGTACAGGTGGTCGCGGAATATTCAGTCTTGAATGTCTTCACAATAGGATTATTCTGCGTAAAGCACATAGAGTCACAAATGGAAACAACCCTCTTCTTAAAATGGTCAGGAAGCACGGAGAAGTGGGAAAATGAGCGTTTCTGTACAAAGCAGCGGAGGAGGCTGTCGAAACATTCGGACTTAACTTCAGTATTAGGGGTGACCAAAATGCATCAAATCTTATCTATCTCGAGTACTCACCCCTGAAAGCCCGAATTAAGACAGCATAAGAGAAAAACTTTCGTGAACAGCTCCTTGATAAGAGGATGCACGGTATCTTCCACAGAAATGTAGAGGATCAGTCAGTATCGTGTGAGCTAACTTTTGCTTTCCCTAAATCACCCGGATTGAAGTCTGGTGCACAATCGAGGCCTGACATGGTTCTTTTTGACTTCGAGAAGCGAACCATGGTCGTTATCGAATTTTCGCCACCAGCTGACAAAAACATTATAGCCAAGGAGAATGAAAAGAAAGGGAGTTACAACGATTGTATCCGTAACATTCTGTTAAACTAATCGTCCTTCTCATCGGCGCTCTGGGAGGTTCCAAGCTTTCATTCGTTTATAGCCTGAAAAGCATCCCTGCATGTCAACAATATGCTAAAACACTTGCGGGAAAAATGCAGAAGATCGTAGTCCTTGGGTTGCTCCATATTCTTAGGTTGCACGAAACTTTGACCGGATCGTCGTACTGATTCCGTTACAGACTGTAACCACCCATCTCACGGTCCAAATCTTGCGGTTGTCATTATGACAAATTTTTAATTATATATATATATATGTCGTAGCCCACTAGCCGAACCAGTCGATTAGCCGACGAACTAGTCAGTCGGCTAATCGACGCGGAATAGACGACTTTATAACTGTACGTGCTGGCGTTCGTCTATTGAACGGATGAAGGCAGGCATCAAGCGGGCAGTCGTCTATCCGACTAGAGAGTTTGAGCCCAGTAGACGACTATGCATACGGAAAAAGCACAAAAGATTATTGTGTCTTTTTTCCATGCCTCTTTATTCAAGATATTTAGAAATAAAATTACAATCTTTAGAAACATCACAAAAAAGATTTTAAAAAGTAATTTTTAAGTAATGTTTGAAAAAAAGTTTGGTATTTAATACCAAAAAGAGAAAATTTCAACAAAAAGCTCATTTTCAACCAAAAAAGATAATTTTTGCCAAAAAATAGATGAATCCTCTATTCAAATGGTTTAACCGAAAAGGATAAATTTTCAAACCAAAAAGAACACTTTTTAACAAAAGTGTTCGTCATTTGTCAACAAACGAGTGGAACTTTCTAACAAAATATTTGAATTTAAAAAAATTAAAGAATTTCTAAACGAGTAAATGAATTTTACTTTTCTACGTTAAAAATTAATAAATCTTAGACAGCACAATTGTTCTGAACTTTTATGATTGCTTCATGGCGACTTATGTGCTAATTGCATTTCATTATTATTACTATAATTATTATTATCGTAGGCTTTCTTATTGGCTCAAAGCTTAATTGTTTATAGAAGAAAGTCATACCCTAGGCCTATTGAGCAATAGTTAGCATAAAATTAACAATTTCATCACGTATTTTGTATAGTTTTCTTAATTATAATTATCCAGTTTTTACCTAAAATGGCTTCTTTTGAAGCAAGTTTATTGTTTAATTCACCTTGTTACAATTTTACACTTTGTTATAATGAATGCACGTAAATAAAACAATAGATTTTTAAAAAATTACTTTTAAAAAAACTATTTCTGCGTTGTTTCGAAAGATTGTAATTTTATTTCTAATTATCTTGAATAAAATAAAATAAAAAAACACAATATTCTTTTGTACTTTTCCTTACTTATTTTAATTACTGGATAAGTTTTTATCTAAGATTTTCATTCTAACACACTTCGTGTCACATAACTACATAATTTAAATTTCAAATGGCTTAAAATTTCTAATATAAATATTTGTTTCTTGAAATAACATCTACTATTATATTTTTCCTGGAAAATTGGCCTATTTTGGTTAAAAATTCTTTTATATTGTTTTAAACTCAAATATTTTGGTAGAAAGTTCCACTAGCTTGTTGAAAAATAATGAACACTTTTGTTAAAAAGTGTTGGTTTTGGTTTGAAAATTTATCTCTTTTGGTTAGAAAATGTTAATAGAGGATTCATCTATTTTTTGGTCAAAACATGATCTTGTTTGGTCGAAAATAAATGTTTTGTTGGCAATTTCTCTTTTGGGTATTAAATACCAAACTTTTTTTTTAACATTACTTTAAAATTACTTCCAAAAACTTTTTCTGTGATGCTTCTAAAGATTGTAATTTTATTTCTAACTATCTTGAATGAAAAAGCACTGAAAAAGACACAATATTCTTTTGTACCTTTCCTTACTTATTTTAGTGATTACATAATTTTTAATTTAAGATTTCCATTCCAACACACTTCGTCTACTGGGCTGAAGCGCTCTTGTAGGATAGACGACTGCCCGCTTGATGTCTGCCTTCATCCGTTCAATAGACGAACGCCATCAGGTACAGGTAAAAACAGTCGCCTATTCAGCGTCGGTTAGCCAACTGGTCAGTTAGTGGGCTAATCGACTAGGTCGGCTAGTGGGCTACGAGATATATATCGCCTTTTCCAACTCGATAACCGCCATTTCTTATTCAGGCCAATCTCCTTGAACAATCAGGGAAGGCCACGACCATCACGTATCCCATTCCTTGTTATTTCGTTACGCTCCTCGACCAATCAGAGATCGTCCTATGGCTCTGTATATCTAATATCATATACCTTGGGATTATTATTGAAACTTTGCAGATATCTTCTATATACTTTTGAAGCGAGCAAAAAGTAGTTCTTTTCCCTCCTCTTTTAAATAAAATGTTAACTAAGTAAGTAATTTGTATAAAACTAAATATTTACTGTTGCTTGAAAACTGTTTTAAAGATTTGCAGTTTTGAGGACCGAGTTTGTTGCACCATATATTAGTACAAACAGCAGCTACGTCTTCATTGCATCTCTTCGCAAAGATATCAATTAAAACCTATTTACTACCGAGTTGTGATGCAATATTTTGGCGTCGATAACAGCTACTGGCAGATATAGTGATCGCTTCAAGTTTAGAACGGTTTCTAGGTAAATACTTAACCTTGTCACTTATCTATTAACAAAGTCTATTTTTTAACCTGAATTTTACGGCGCATTAGTCGTACAAGCAGTAGCAGAGCAGAGACAACGAACGAGTAGTAGTGAAACAAAAAAAACGACATACAGTATCGGTGGTGACTCGGCTTCTGCGCACGATCTGATGATGGGGGTAATATCTAAATAGTGGATATAAGATACTATAAATGAATTGTAGAAGGGTCGAGTAATCCTTCCGATGTATCGTTAGGTGCAGTCTTTGTCAATCGTTCTTGAAGAACAGTGCTCGTAACGAGTGCCCCAAACTCTTCTACGCATGCGTGGCGCTCGGTCTCTGATTCGTTGCTGTTTACGCGCAATTTAAAATGCTAAAAAAATAACATTTTTTTTGTTTATTATGAATAATGTCATTTTAACTAATATAAATGTTTACTAGATCGATATTAATGAATCTTGATAAAAATAAAAATATAATAAGTGCATACTGTGTTATGATTGTTGTGTCATCGTTGCTTTTGCTAAATATATAAATTTTTGTATTAATTAATATAATTCTATTGAAAAACAAGATTCTCAATGCATTTTAATATTTTAATAAACTTTAAATAACAATATTTTCAAATAATGAAAAATATGCAAGAAAAATACAAGTTAATACCAAAGGATATTTTTTATTTACACTTCATACAGTTTTATTTTTATCAATATTCATTAATATCGGTCTAATAAACATTTATATAAGTTAAAATGACATTGTTCATAATAAACAATACAAATGTTATTTTTTAGCATTTCAAATTGCACGCGAACAGCAACGAATCAGAGACAGAGGGCGACGCATGCGTAGAAGAGTTTGGGGCAATCGTTACGAGCACTGCTGAAGACGATACTGAAAGCAAATTCTCAACACAAACGAAAAGTGTGTTCTTCAACCATATTTTACGTGTGGCTTTTCTGCCTTTATACTATTTTTTCGATAGAATTTCTTGAACATTAAAATTTTCTGAATAACGAAAACAATTCCAAACAGTGAGTCGACGACCCGAGTGCACCAGGTCGCGCACTAGGTAGTTTAGCACGTATTCTACGAGAACTTTTTAAGAATTTATTTGTGTCAACTGCCAAAATAACTACCAATGATGAGCCGACGATCCGGGTAAACAGGATCCAGCACCAGGTATTTTAATATGTATTCTACGAGAACTTTTTAAAAAATTTAATTTTTGTGTATCGAAAACAATTCCCAATGGTGACTCGTCTACCCGGGTGCACCGAGTCACGACCGAGATAGCTGAGCACTTATTCGACAAGAACTGTTTCAAAATTTCAATTGTTCTAACATGCAAAATAACTAAAAATTATAATCCGATGATCCGGATGCAACAGATCGAGTACCATGTAGTTTAATATGTATTCTACGAGAAGTTTATTAGAATTTGAAATGTGCCAACTGCCAAGATAACTGCCAATGATAAGTCGACGTTCGAGTTTCACCGGATCAATTACCAGGTACTTTAATACGTACTGCACGAGAACCTTTAAAAAATTCAAATCTTTTGAATAACAAAGACAATTCCAAATAGTGAGTCGATTACGCATGTGCACAGGGTCGTGCACCAGGAAGCTTAGCACTTATTGCAGAAGAACTTTTACAAAATTTAAATTGCTCCAACAACCAAAATAACTTCCAATAGTAAGCCGACGGTCCATGTGAACCTGATTGCAAACCAGATAGCTGAACTTCTATTTTACAGAAGAAATTTCAAAATTTAAATTGTACCAACAGCGTAACTGACTTCGAATAGTAAGTCGACGACTAGTGTGGAATGGATCGCGCAACAGGTAGCTTAGCACGTATTCTATAACAAATTTGTTGAAATATAAAACGCGGGTTGTTGACTCACCATTTGAAATTTGTTTAAGTAATGGAAAAATTAAATTTTCCTTAAATACGTGCTAAACTACTTGGTGCTCGATTCAGTGCACCAGGGTCGTCGACTGATTATTGGTAGTTATTTTGGCAGTTGGCAAAATATAAATTTCTCAGAAGTTCTTACAAAATACGTGCTAAACTATCTGGTGCGCAGCCCGGCGAACCCGGGTCGTCAACTCACCGTCTGCGATTGTTTGCTTTATTCGCAAACTTTAAATTTGGTTAAAGCTCTTCTAGAATACATATTGAACGACCTGGTACTCAATCAAGTGCATCCGGATCATAGACTCCAAATTTTCAGTTTTCGGATGTTGCAACAATTTAAATTTGGAAAAAAAATTTTGTACAATGAGTACTAAGCTACTTGGTGCGCGATTCGATTTATTCGGATAGTCGGCTCGTCGCTGGTAGTTATTTTGGCAGTTGGCACAAATTAAATTCTTGAAAAGTTCTTTTAGTATACCCGCTTAACTACCTGGCGCGTAACCTGGTGCACCCGGGTCGTCAACTCACCATTTAAAATTGTTTTCGATATTCACAAAATTTTATTTTTTTTTAATTTTTTAAGAATGCGTAATAAAGTACCTGGTGCTCGATCCGGATCACGTGGATTGTCGACTAACCATTGGTAGTTATTTTGGCTATTAGCACAATTTAAATTTTTTTAAAGTTCTTGTAGAATACGTGCTAAGCTACCTGGTGTGCAACCCGGTGCATCCAGGTATTGAACTCATCATTTAGAGACGTGCAGACTTTTGGTTAACTTCAGGTTTTGAACGCAAGGTAATTTTTTCTGACACTCACATGTTCTTAAGAATACTCATTTATGTTTGGCGTGTCCTAAGCATGGGAGATGGACAAGAGCAAGGCTTGCACCATGCTAGTATTCGGCCCTGACTCATACTTTAGCCAGATATTTTCAAGTGTCTTGCCATGCTTGAGCCATGCAAACTTCTTTTACGCTTGTTCTTTTAAAAATTGCGCAAAGTCAAATAAAAATATATGTATCCACCAATCCTTTTATAAAAGTCAGGAAAATTTAGTAGATTGTGTCCATTTTCAACCATTTTTCCAAAGTTCAATTTCAACCAAATCACGTTTGATCGTGGGCGAAGCATGGCAGACGGGACATTAGCCAACCTTGACCCATTGTTCATAAGCATGGGACAACCGAGGGAGACCGTGGGTGAACATTGATCTAAATGTAAGCCACGCTTACTTAAATCTTTTGTTTAAAAATTTAAATGAATAAGTTAATAAATAGACGAAAATGATGCCAGTCCAGGGGCCCGTCACATGACGCGACGGCTGTGGTCGAGAAAGCCAATGCTCCAAAGTATCACCAATCACGCAGTCAATCAATGATATTTAAATGCTCCTATTTTGTTGAGGAATAATTCAATTAAGGTAATACCTTTCAGACAACTTCATTATATCCTAATAAGCATTTCCTTCGCTGAAATTTTGCGCTAATAAAAAAATTGTATATAAATATAAATTTTTCCCAGCAAAAATGTATAACTTTTTATTTTAACAAACGAATACTATTTCAATTGCTCATTATCTTAAGAACAGTTTGAAGGACAATTTCTTAAATTTTTACTTTAAAATAAAACAAACCTTGTCTTTCCGAGTGAGTTGAAGTGAAAATATTTAGTCAATTTGCTTGTCTGAAAAATCAGGGTTTTTTCTTTATTTTTCACAGAAACGGTCAAAGATGCAGCTTTTTTGCTGCGAGAAAAAATATGAGCCATCACGTTTCCTACAAAGTAATACTTTTAAATAATGAATTTTAAAAAACTCATTGTCAAGGCATTAGGGGCCAACACGAGCGGCCTGAAGCGGCCAGGCAAATTTTATGTGGGGTTATGGAATTCGGGGTCTCAATTTTGTTAAAGTTGAAAAATAATATTTAACTTAAAATTATAAAAAGACAAGTTGTATATCATCATCAAATTAAATTAAAATTTTAATTAAAATTTATCAATTTAATAAACAATAACAACTCGCCATTTACATCGTCAATTTCAGAAAAATACATATTTTATCTATTAAAAAGTTTAATAAACGTGTCGCTTTCGAGAATAAACATCCTGCTTTCAAGAATGTTCTATAAAATTGTGTATTGCCCTGCCTACCGCACTTAAAATAATAAATAAATTAAACACTTATTTCGTTTAATTAACGGCAATTGCAGTTTTATTGCCTTTCAAGTTATTTGGCCATAAGCATGATTACGTTATCGTTTAAATAAACAATTTCCAATTTAATTAAGTGACACATTTCCACTTTTGCAAGTTGTCGCGAAAATACCATTTGGTGTGGTAATTAGTTTCTTTTTGTAAGGAACTTTATAATCTGTGAAAGCTGTTCTCCAATTGAGGGGAAAGTTGATCTTCTCCCATTGAACAAATAAATATATATATATATATATATTCCTTACAAAAACACATCAGCGAGAATGAGGTCTTGTTTTACTTTATTGGCTTTTTTACACTTATGGTGTTCTCTCTAGAAACTGTAGCATCCTAATTATATAAGGATAAACTTAATCTCAAAAAAGAAAAACTGTAACATAAAAAAATTCCCTTGAAAAAAATAATTACAATGTACTCTAAATGATTCGCACATCTCCCATTAGGACTATGCGCCACTTGTTTGTCTATACGTATGTGTTTGGCTATGTATTTTGTGAATTTCGTTCGTGAACAAGCAGTTTTTCTCGGTCCAGTCATACCATAAATTAGAAAATGGCGACTAAATACCTCTTTCCATCATTTATTTTCTCTTGTCCTCGTAATTCCGTATGATAAACATATTTGAATCGTGTAACAATGGCGAATTGAAAAAATCGAGTAGTGTAAATAAAAAATGTTTAGAATGGAATCGAGAAAAAAACTTAAAAGTTGGGGCAAACGTGCTTTTTTCTAATTCGTATGTTTTTTTAATAATAAGTTATATAACGATTTTAACTGTTATGCGGATAAAGATTTTATCGCCTGGAATACAAAATAGGTAATAAATATATAATAGTGTTTTATTTAAAAAATGCGATGCAAAGAAACAGCAAGATCATTATAAATCGACAAAATATACAGAAACCAATAAGAAAAGTGTATTGCATGTGCGCGAATGCGCGATTTCCGCGCCTGGCAACATTCTAATTTTTAGCTTTGGAATAGTAATGCCTGCTAAATCGAGAGTAGTCTCAACTATCAAAAACTGTAGATGTTCTTGGCAATAAATGGATGATTCCGTCAAGCACATGCATATTTAATAAATATATAAATGTAGATACTACAACCATTATTTTAAATTCCTGAAATGACGCTCTGCCCGTCTTCTAACCAAATTTTGTGTAATAGTGACTGAAGAAATTTTCTCCATGTAGCTTCATAATTTGGATTTATCCTTATGAAATTTGTGTTTGTCGAGGGCGGGATTGAAATCGCGATGAACAGACTCTATTGCCTGTTCACTGATGGGAAGAAGGAACTGCATGAACGTAGTAAGTAGCCTTTAATTTCTTTAAAGTGAAAAATAGGAATTCACGATAATAAAATATGTTGTGCAAAAAGATAGCAAACAAAGAGATGTTGACGAGTGTCAAGTTTGCTGCGAAAGCGAAGCAAAGGTAGCGGCCATGTGAGTTATAACCAGGTTGTCCCCGAGTTACACTTGCTACTTTTTTCAATATCTGTAATTAAAAAATACAATTTTTGTCTATCCTGTAGAGCAAATCGCGAGTGTATGCAAGAAAATACGTTATTCTTAGATTGTAAGTTTAGGTTAAAGGTGTTAGGCTTCTGCCACCACAAGGCGCAGCTGCCAAGTCAAGGAATAAAACCTCAAACACGCGAGTTTTATTCTTAACGCAACCCTTTTATTCCGTTCTATGTTTCTCCTACGAAATGAATGCGTAAAATTGCGATCTCCGTATGTGTCACTTTAAGTGGTTTCCTGAAGACCCAAAATCAGCCGCTTTACTTTTGCTCTATAGGCGTGAAAAGGCTTAGAAAAATTGAGAATTTTATAAAGCACTGTAATGATGCGTAATGTGACGCAGTTACCAGTTAGGCCTTTAGGGTATTCCTCTCTATAGCTATGCTACTATCTTTTCATACATGAGTGACCTCGGCACATTTCCACGGCTCGCCTCATCCAAAATAGAGATTCTTTGAGCTTTCTAGCAGGGCGGGCCTTTTTTTGTTTTACTGCCTAGCGCTGGTCCCTTTCTTCGACCCGTGGTCAGGTGCCACCCGAGGATTCAGAACCACGGGTCGAAGAAAGACACCAGGGATCGGCAGTCAAACAAAAAAAGGCCAACCCTGCTTTCTGTTACTTGTTTTAAAAAAAAATGTTAAAAAATATCGCGATTTTTACAAAAAATAAGACTATCACATCCTTCCGGGTGGTTGAAAATAATTACAGAGCCTATCCATTACAGTTTTTAGTTCGAATCGCTTTAATATCTGTATTGGAACTGAAGATAATATAGTTGCACATTTTTGTACTTTTAAGCAACAATTTTTATTATTTTTTTAAATTTCTCAACTGCAACTGGTTCGCAACAGTTTTCCTCATACACATGAATTTTCTCAAATCTTTTGCATTAACTCTTGTATAAGAAATAATGCTGTAAACTTGACTGTTCTTAAATGTACCCGAAAATCCTTACTTTTTTACATTTTTCAGTTTGCTAAGCACAAAATTTTGTTTACACGAACGTCTTCAAGCTCATTTACGTAGAACACTTTCAGCTTTCATATGACTGCTGTTTTGTTGCACTAGCATTTTTTTGACTTAATATAACCTATACGAAATACGACCGCTCAAGAGTAATCCAGACAGAGATGATCGCGCATTGTCATTCGAGAATGATTCTTCGAGTTCTATAAGTGTCGTAGTAGGCCCCTGTAAATACGAGCGCTCACTGCGCAACTGCTTAGTCACGCATTGGCTTTGATTTTCAAAGGATTGGTGATTAAGCAAAGTTTGCGGTTGTGTGTTTTTGCGTAATTATCATCATGGCCAGCAGATTGCAGAAAACCACTGTAAATTCGACGGTGAGTGTAATTTGTATGTGTGCCTATGTTTTGAATAAGAATTTTGAATTTCTTTTCTTTACTACAAGATTTTGTGCATCTCTATATGATAACAGGTTAAGACCTAATGAGAGATCAGATGGCATGACTAGAACTACCTGCTGCTGCTGCAAACGCGAGAAGTGCATGTATGCCGATTTACATCTGCCTCTATTCAAACACAACATAAAATCAATTTAGGAAAATTCATAGTTAATCATTACACAGCCACACAAAAAAAAAGTGTGCAGATCTGGTAACAAGACACACGTATTCCTATGGATTTTGGGGCGCTGAATTCAAATTCGCTATCAAAAATCACCCATCACGTCATGGTTGAGCCATAACCTCAAAAAATGACAACAAATCATGCACTGAGGCAAATAAATTTCAAAATAATGCAAGAGATGCAAATTTTCACTTCAAAAACATGTCGAAAATTGTGAAGGATCAAGCCTTGTCTGATATCAATTTGTTTAATATAACTTACCCAACAGAGCCTGACCTCACCTAACCTGAATTAACAGAAATTTATTGAACTACACGTAAAGCTCTGGAAGCATATTTTCCCAGTACCAAATGTGTGCTACATCGAATGGGTCAACTCGAGCCTAAACTAATCTAACCTAACCTCACGAAACACAATTAAACTGATTGTGTTGTCCCGTTGTGTTTGCGGTACCGTTTCATTCAGCTTCGGCTTAACCTACATAGAGGTTTAACCTGTCCTAACCTAACAAAACCTGACCTAACCTAACCGATTACGCTGGCAACCCTGTTCTTGCGTACTTTCATATTTTGACATTAATAGCAGTGAATGTCTGGAGTTTCGTAACCGCTTGTTGCTAGCATTATTCGCCTGTGCCTGTAACCAGGGCACCTCCACGTGGTGACAGTGGGAAAAGGATCCACATTGGCTGAATCCCTGGTTAAACGGCGTTCATGCCGTCATGGCAGACACAGGTAAAAAGTGTATTAAGATGCAGAAAAAAACCTCAGTATCGGCGTCTGGTCAGGGTGGGAAAGCGGGCTCTCCGACATCGTCATCATGCAACCGTAGCTCTTCATCAATGGATCACTTGGTTGGTGTAGAGTCTCATGCTACAAGGAAAAAAACCGCGAGCATTTTTCAATCGCATGCCTGCAAGAATAGCTCAGATTCATTATGTTACATTTGCAGTAAATATGAAGTGAGCAGTTTTCGAAAATCAATCGACGAAGAAGCGAAAAGTCTTTACGAAAAGTGTTTTGATCGTAAATTGCTGCACCAAGAAACAAAATGGGTTCCTCACGTCATTTGCAATTCCTGCAGACTTATGTTGTATCGTCTAAAAAATTCAAATAACGAAAAGTACCGCAAGTACTCTACACCAACCACATGGAAAAAACCCGTTATTGTGAAGGACTGCTCCTTTTGCATGAATTCCGTCAAAGGGTTCAACGCCAGAAATAAAAATAACATTTCGTACATTAATGTGTGCACAGTCACAAGAGCAATTGAAATCAACAAAAATGCATGCCAGACTGATTTAAGCGCTTTAGAAGATGATAGAATGGAAGTTGAAAGTCAACGTCATGGAGACGGTAGTGAAACCAGTGATCGAACAGAAAATAGTTCTGATGATTTCGATGAAAATGACGAAAAAGATGACGAATATGGCGTGCATAAAATGAAATTGAAGGTTCCAATATTAGTGTCGCAACTAGAACTCAAAGATTTTATTAGAGATCTTGGATTACCGAAAGACAGCGCTGAATTTGCAGCTTCATTTCTAAAAAGAAGAAATCTTCTAGAGCCAAAGACAAAAGTTTCATTCTATCGCGACAGGGACAAAGAATTCAGAAAGTTTTTCGTTAAAGACGAAGAGACGTATTTAGTGTACTGCACTGACGTTAACGGACTAATGAACCACTTGAAGAAAAATGTGTACAGAGACGAAGAATGGCGACTTTTCATTGATTCGTCAAAACGCAGCATTAAGGCTGTTTTACTGCATAACACGAATACTTACGCTCCTATCTCTATAGCTCACTCAACGGTCATCAAAGAAGAATATAACAATGTTAAAATGCTTCTTGAAAAAATTGATTACACGAATCACAAATGGCAAATATGTGGTGATTTCAAAGTCATAACAATGATATTAGGCCAACAATCGGGTTTCACGAGAGAGCCATGCTTTATATGCCTGTGGAATAGCAGATATCGAGCCAATCATTACAGCAAAAAACATTGGCCTTTAAGAGATTCATTCAAAGATGGTTCTCATAATATCATCAACCAAAGCCTCGTTGATCCAGAAAAAATTTTACTACCACCCCTGCACATAAAGCTTGGGCTCATGAAGCAATTTGTCAAGGCGTTAGACAAAGGCGGACAATGCTATAAGTATATATCCCTTAAATCCCCTAATGTTTCAGACGCTAAATTGAAAGAAAGAGTCTTTGATGGACCACAGATTCGAATATTGACAAGAGATACTAATTTCGTGAGCCACATGACGAAAATTGAAATGGACGCTTGGGAAAGTTTTAAAGCAGTAAACGAAAATTTCCTCGGTAACAAAAAAAGTCCAAACTACGAGAATTTTGTTGCGAAAATGATAAGAAACTACAAAAAGTTAGGCTGCTTGATGAATTTAAGACTTCACTTTCTAGATTCCCATCTGGTTAAGTTTCTAGAAAATGTTGGTGATTTCAGCGAAGAACAAGGGGAACGTTTTCATCAAGACATAAAAGTGATGGAACAACGATATCAGGGCAGATGGGATGAGGTCATGATGGCTGATTTTTGATGGATGTTGAAAAGGGAAACGAATGTAGATCTTAAACGTTAGCGTAACCGTTTGCATCGTTCCATCGAAGAAAAAAGGACACGTTATAGCAGGCAGAAAATAGACTGAAGTAGGTCTATAAATCAATTTAATTACGATAAAAAGCAAGATAAAATGTAAACACGAAAGATAGTATAAATATATCCCTTAAGTTTAAGAATAGCAGAGAGAAGAAAATTTTGAATAAAACTCTTATTCATTTGCATGTTTAATTTACAGTTCTACAATTTAATTGATACAAGCATTGTCAGGTTAGTTGAAATGGGGTCAATTCTACTTGTAGTTCTAAGTTTCTTCAAATGAGTAATGTGCGTCTAAACTTTTAACCACCTGTAGTACAATGAAATGAATTTTATTGTGTTACAACGAGAACACTTAAGTTAAGTTGTTTTGCGTTAAGCAAAATTTCGTTAGGTTCTGTTAAGTTAGATTCATTTGTAGGTTAAGATCGAGTTGACCTATTAAATATAGCACACATTTAAGACTGAGAACCGTACGCTCACATAGCTACACGTGTGGTTGAATTTCATTCGGCCAGGTTAGGTTAGGTCAGGTTTTTTTAGGTTAGGATAGGTTAAACCTCTATGTAGGTTAAGCCGAAGCTGAATAAAACGGTACCGCAAACACAACGGGACAACACAATGAGTTTAATTGTGTTACGTGAAGTTAAGTTAGGTTAGGTTAGGTCAGGTTTTTTTAGGTTAGGATAGGTTTGACCTCTTTGCAGGTTAGGCCCAAGCTGATTCAAACGGTACCGCAAACACAACGGGACAACACAATCAGTTTAATTGTGTTTCGTGAGGTTAGGTTAAGTTAGGTTAGGTTAGGCTAGGTTAGATTTATTTTCAGGTTAGGCTCGAGTTGACCCATTCGATGTAGCACACATTTACTACTGTGAAAATATGCTTCCAGAGCTATACGTGTAGTTCAATAAACTTCTGTTAATTCAGGTTAGGTGAGGTCAGGTTCTATTGGGTAAAGTTATGTTAAATAAGTTGATATCAGACAAGGGTTGATCCTTTACACTTGTCGACATGTTTTTGAAGTGAAAATTTGCATCACTGGCATTATTTTGAAATTTATTTTCCTCAGTGCATGATTTTTCGTCATTTTTTGAGGTTATGGCTCAACCATGACGTGATGGGTGATTTTTGATATCGATTTTGAATTCAGCGCCCCAAAAATCCATAGGAATATGTGTGTCTTGTTACCAGATGCGCACACTTTTTTTGTGTGGCTGTGTTATTACTTCGTTGATATTACAACCTACAACACGTATAACACACGCCCAAACACATATTTATATAAGCATATAATCTGAAATCTTTCAGATTTCTTTGACTGTAAAATATAAGCCGAAGAGGTGGCACCAGTGATGCACTCTTCTGAGTGTAAACAAATTGTCTCATTTATCCAGGATGATCAGCCACCATCTTCCGCTCAACCAACTGAATCATCTTCCAGAGATCAATCGAAATGTTAAAACTGATAGAAATCTACCACGCAAGATAAGCCATCATCTTATTCGCGAGGGAATTCAACATCTCATTCTCGAGGTAAACCGCCAATTTCTGTATTGAAAAAAATTATGAAATCTTCTCATAACGAATCGAAATCTCGAGAACGATTAAAATCTCGTTGGCCGGGCTCTCAAACATGCATTAGCTCATGGTCTTAAACTTGTCAAAATTTATATAGTTCTTAAATTTAAACAGTCTACATGGCTTAAGAAATATATGGATCTCAATTGTAACTTTAGAACAAACGCTAAGAATGAATTTAAAAATAACCTATTTAAATTGATGAATAACGCTGTTTGCGCGAAAACAATGGCGAATGTACAAAAACTTGTCAATATGAAACTCGCAACAAAGTGGAAGGGTAGTATGGAGCAGAATCTCTCACAGCCAAACCAAATTTCCACAGCCAAGCAATATTTAGTGGAAATCCAGTGGCTATTGAATTAAGGAAATCTCAAGTCTTGTTCAATACACCGTTCGAGGTAGGGCTTACGGTCCTTGATGTATCCAAAATCCTAATTTATGATCTCCACTACGGCTACATGTGTAAAAAGTATGATAAAAATTGCAAATTATTGTATACTGACACGGATACTTTAATATACGAAGTTGAATGCGCTGACATTTATGTTCGTATGAAAAAGATATGGAAAACAATATATACCAATTCGATACATCAGACTACCTTCGCGACAATTTTTTCGGAATGCCGCAAGCCAAGAACAAAGTTCTGGGTTTAATGAAGGATGAATGTTCTGGTAAAATTATTACGGAATTTGTTAGCTTGCCAAGCAAGATCTATAGTATCCACGTGATCGGTGGAGATTTGGTCAAAACAGCAAAAGGGGTGAAAGCTAGCGCCGTCAAAAAGTCAATCACCTTTGATAACTTCACTGCATGCCTATGAAACTTAATTATACAATCCAGAACACAGTATATAATCAGATGCAGACTTTAGAAAGTTGAAACCATTAAACAAATAAAAATTGCATTAAGCCATTATGACGGCAAGCGATTTTTGCTAAATAATAGTACAGATACGCCATCAAGGTAAACGGTTGGTCAACAAAGTCATCAACAACTTGCCGTTTGAGCTGTACTTGCCTGGTTACTAATACTGTGGTCCAGGTACAAAGCTAGCTCAGCGACTTGCTCGAGGTGATCCTGGTGGTAATCCTTTGACATTTGATACTCGAGAAATCGTGTCAACTTTAAAACGAGAAACGCTGCAGAGCGTGTATTAGCCAGTAAAGCTGGGGGAAGTCTTTTTTCTGAAGACGCTGGATTTGACGAGAAAGCTCCAGCACTGTAATAACTAACCTATTGAATGCCAAAACGAAACTCGATATGAGTTTCAAAGAGAAAATATATTTCCAAGAATAGGAAGCCCAGTTCGAAGGAGAAACCAGTTACAAAAAATAAACTAATAGCATTTAGAAACAATTTGACTGCAGCCAAGAAGGCAATGAGACGAAGTAGTGATGCAAAAGTGGCCATCAAGTCTGCAATCATAGGTGCACAGAAAGCTGTCAAAAGCGTAGGCGACAAACATCAAGTACAATAGCCACGTTTCTTGCCAATACCTTCGAAAGTTGGAGGTGTTTTGCCACTAAGTCCCATTTTTGCTAGACTCAGTGCACTTGGTTCTATTACTGGTGGAGCAGAAGGTGTAGCTAAGGCGCTAAATGATGCTTGCACTACCAAACAACAACTGGCAGAATCTCAATGTCATAACAATGCAATGTAGTCTATTGCTCTAGGAAAAGGTTTACACCTAAAACCCTGTGGAAAGGATTAGGTATTCACATGGAAGCTTACCGAAAAGAACAGGGACTTCATGTAATATCGGTGTCAAAAAACTTGTAGTGAACCTATCACACCATCCACTTACTGATAACGATCTGTTCAAGTTTGCTAAAGCTCTCAAGATTTCACATTTTCGTGGAGTGCTTATCAGCAATCAACTACCAGTGAATGGACCTCGCAAAGTTGGTCAGCTATTGTTAATCTTAATGATAGTGACGGTCCCGGTACCACTAGGTAACCTATACAACAATTTATGATAGTGTCCTAAACTTTGACAGTTTCGTTAATCTTTGACCACCATCGGATCTAGTAGATAACCTAGGTATTAGTAGAGTGATAAACTACAATCATGTTAGATATCAAGGCTATGACAATGTTGAATGTGGTCATTTCGGTCTAAAATTTCTATGTGGAAAAATGCATATAAAACATAAGACCATCAGGGATGAATCGTTCACTCTCACGATAAGAGAAAACTCTTCTGTGCTAGAAGCAGAGTATTTTCCGCCAATAGAACTCTCTTCTCACAAGAACTATGCCCTTGGACTGGTTCAATTGCTCACATTCAATGCGATTCCTAACGTTGATTTTAGCAATTGATAGTATTAAAATAAACATCAAACCCAATAATAAAACATTGCGCAGTGAGATAAAGTATGATCACAAAGTGAATTTTTAACCCCACGATTCTATTAATTGCCTGTTGGGATTCACGCCACGAATTCTTGAAGCCAATCAGGCCGGCGACTTGATGAATTTTTTAGGAGAAGTTATAACAATGAGACTACACGTCAAATCATAATAATGGGTATCGCGTATAATCACAAAGGAGCCTATATAAGAATGTCAACGTGTCAAATGCAAGCCAGTTCTCGAAAAACACGCAAGACGCTAATACCTAAGAACGTGCTCTTTCTGGCACACCGTGGTCTGAAGATCAAACCTTGTGGAAAAAGAAACTGAAGTGTCTATTCAGAATATTTATCATTTCCTTTTGTTGCAACGAAAATGGAAAAAATGCTGAACATTCAAGCACCAATGCGTTTTGATGAGTCTATAGCTTACTCTGAGATTCATGCACATCAGCCTTACGCCTCATCAATATTTAACAACAGCGATGAAATTCGAATTTCTATTCAGCATTAAGATTTATGCATACTACCAAGCAAGAATTCAATACACATGTATGGAAGGCTAACAAGACCTGATGGAGTTACACCTGTTACTACTACAATACTAGTGAGCAATGCCATCTGCTATCTGCTTGATAAAATTCGATATGAACTCAATGGTATTCAGATCGATCGTTGAAAGAATGTCGGTCTCACGAATACTATGAAAAACTTCGCCTCACTTACGCCTGGACAAATTAATTTTATGAAGAATGCAGGATGGCTCAACATCCCGGAAGAAACAAAATGTTTTACCAATGATGAGGGATACTTTGATGTCGCTGTTTCACTCAGTAAGATCTTAGAATTTGCTGAAGACTATCGAGAAATCGTTCTAACATCCATGAGTTTTCGCTCATAGGAATTTTGTGAATACCCCCTGCTTCCCACCACCTTAAGACATATACAGACTGTGAAAACATCAACTCAGTTGGAAGAACTAAGGTACATTATACTGGGTTTTTGTACAGGTAGAAAGGATAAACTAGACATTTATGCTAATCGCTTCGATCACTGTAATGTAACCAATGTCAAATTATTCTTCAATTCACAGTGCTATCCGTACGGTAATTTGCATCTAAACTTCAACCATAATCAGTTTCCCCTGTGTTATGATATGTATGCAAACTTGCAGACCGCATACTACGGGAAAGAGACTGAACCAATGTTGAAGTAAAGTGATTTCAAAGAATATGCTCCACTTACTGTCATTGATTGATAAAACAATATTACTTTCGCAAACAGGGCTCTGTGGACGTTTGTTTGGAATTTAAATCTGCAAACAACTTCCCTTCTGAAACTGCAGCCTACTGTCTAATTATACATGAACGTATTATTCAGTACCAACCTCTTAGTGGTAGCGTGAAAAAGTTGATTTAAGATGATAGTGGTAGGAGTAATAAAATTGGGGAGAAAAGGTAAAAAGAGATGAATACAGCACACAGAGCTTATGTTTCATCGACATGGAGTTTATCGTGGATTTGCAAGGCCTCTAGAATCCCCTCAACCAATTCGTCTTCAAGGAATTGACTATATTTCATTGTCAGGAAGACGCTCAACCTATAACCTACCTATTTAAACCTCCTTCCTACGGGAATTCACTACCTGCTAAATACAAAAGTCAAAATTTGTGTCTGACGTGGAATTACAACGGTCTAGAATGAACTTCCGGTGACATACCATACGAAGAAGTAGGGCTTATAATTCGAGATACACTGCGTAGCGCTAGTGCAGTCTATGTTAAAGGATTGGAAAAAAAAAATTGTTGGACCAGTTTCTACAAAATGTAATTAATTTGGAAGATCTGGGCTTTCCATTATTGCAAAAATGGTACAGTCTTGTTTCAACAAGATAAAATCACCACCTTCAGTTCTGACATAACGCTTGTGCAGTTCGAAATGCTATGACTCTAAAAACCAGATTCTTGCCTGATAAGGAACAGCCGACTATCAGGCATTACTCTGAAAGTAGAGCCTATGATGATAATACAACTGAAAGTAGTGATACTACGGATACTTTCATTAGCAAACCAACGCTCAAAGATGTTAATAGGTATTATGAATTTCTGTTATAACCATGTTTACTTTGATCACATTATGGGTTAAGATTTTCTCTTGTAAAAGCAGGCCTAATGTTTTTTCTTGAATAAAACCAAACGTTTAATTTTATATTGAGTGAACATTTATTTAAACCCATCTAATTAGTTAAGAATTAGCAAAGCTTATTGGGTATCCTTCTTTCTGGCGTTAAATATTACAAACATCGTTGTGTGAAATTCTAAAGACAAATTGTGCTTACTATCAGCGGTCTGCAATCATTGCCGTTCTTGGGCATCTAAAATATTACATCCAAGCTTTGAGAGTCCACAAACTCACAAATGTTTCTAAAACTTTCGACTACAACAGGGAATCCTAATATTCTGGAACCATCCATCTAGGTCGATCTTGCAGGGAAACAACTAGTTGAGCAAATAATGAATTAGTTTAAGCTTTCTAGAAATGTTGATTACTCACACAAAGTTAAAAAATAAGGATTTCGGAGAGGGAATACATCCCCATTGATCGAAACTCCAGAAAAATAAATTTCTAGTAGGTCTCGGAACTCGCAGAACCCCTGGTCTCACATACGCCACCTACATAAAAGCTGCTTGTGGGTTCGGTCGGTAAAACAGGGACCAACCGTGGATATCAAGTCGATATTGCATATCAGGACTCTACCTTACCGGTAGTAAAATTAACGACTATCGTGAATTCACCGGCCACTGCTTTATCAGGCGATTATCCCTAGAAATCGCACAGCTTAACTACTTATATGCTTTTGACAGTATTTGAATGTACCATTAGTTCAATAATGCGAAATTCAATAAGACTAACACTTTTGATTCAACAGTAATTTCTCTTAGTTCACTACAGATAAAAACTTACAGTAATATATTATAAGTTTAGCTAAAAATAGTAAAAAATAATAAAAGGACCTACCTGTTTGGAATGAGACATTAGATGTAGAAGGCAAGGAGTCACTTTAACCCAAAATTCTAGAAGTATATTCATTGCAGAATTACTATGTTCAGTACCAGATGAGTTATTTTTGACCATTTCTTCTAAGTAGACCGTCCATAACTGTAAATTGGGTAATTTGAAATTTTATTTTCCAGCGAATAATTAAAACAAAATTGAAATATTCGACAAATACATTGTAAAACTGTAGCTCTTGTAAAACTAAATATTACTATAGTTTTTTTATAAGGTTGTTTAATTTAAATCCCGTAGCACAGCAATTAAATCCTATTGTGCTATGCCTTTTTATTTTTAAACACCCGTTGAAGGTAAGGTCCATGTAAGGATTATCCTCGTTGCTCAAGTATCATTTAAGTGCTTTAGCCCGAACCAGCAGACAAAACTTCACTTCACTGGATATGGGTTTGTGAACATTTTTCTTTACTAAGGTTGTCTTAAAATTACTGTCGGTTATCACTGTAGGTTAAAATAGTATTTTAAACACGTGTCAATTGTCTCTACGAAAATGTCGTCGGCACGTGTTTATCTCAAGCTTTACGTAGGTTTTACGTAAGTTTAAAGTTATATTGTCAGTTAGTTTTCTTTGTAGATTAATTTTCGGGAATTATTGTATAATTAGTTTTCTTTAATAGACGATCTTGAATTTATATGTCAAGCATGGCTCCGGGTACAGTCGGTATCACATGACCATAGGTCCGATAAGGGTAATTTTCCATGAAGCGCGTATTGTGTAAATAATATTGAAATTAAGATTTAATGAGGTTCGATGTTCTTTTTTATGCTGAATGAAGTGGTCATGTAAAAATTAATCTTTTTCTCAACTATATTAGGCCACAAGTCAAGATAGCCACTCAAGCCTATCTTTATTAATCGCATTATCTTTTTTCCAGATTAGTCAGACATGGGGCCCACTACCCCAGGACTGAGTTGAGGTAGACCATTAAACTTTTTGTCAGTGAAGAGATTTTCACCGGGCGGAAAATCTGCTTACATAAGATTACTGCCTTATAAAAAAGGTAATTTCGATTAAAATTAATGTAATGTGTTCTATGTAATCGGCGACGGTAATACGCTCTATTCTTTTATGTATTTGACTGAAAAAAACCTAAAGCCGACATTATAAGCAAGATGTTTAAATAAACGAGGCTTTGTTGTTAACTGCTTGTAATCTTCAAGTGTTTTCTCCTTTCTGAGTTCAATATAGTTTTATTAGCGATTAGGGCTAAGTGAAATAATATAAATAACAACTTGTCCTGCAGCATTTTATCTCGCGCGGAAGTCATTACGCTGATTGTCACTCCTAACAAGTATGTAATCGGCAAGGCATCGTACAATAAAGAGGGTTTTTGCGACTTTTAGATTTGAAATATCAAGTAGATGGAAATCTATAAATTCAGAAAAATCAATTAGCTGTGCAACCAGAGTTATGGTGTAGTTCAAAAACCAAAGTGAAGTACCAGTTCACACACTGTGTCACGTGAAGTGAAGTGAAGAAGCGGTGAGCGAGCCGACGCTCCACCACAGCGAGGACACTTGAGTTAAAGAAAAAAGTGAGAAATAATTCTAGCTACTTTGAACGCATCCTCGGGTTGCGAATAGAGGTTTTC
>NC_046661.1:7837191-7838328 GCF_010883055.1 Belonocnema kinseyi | reverse complement strand
TACAACGTTACCGGCTGATGCCGTTGGAATTGATTGTTGAAATATATTTTTTTACATCTTTTATTATTAAGCTTTGTACTTAAACGTAGTTTTCTATCGGCTCTTGCATTTCTCAAAGTTTGAGACCGATGTTTTATGTATAAAAAAAGTTGGAACTTTCAAAAAATGTCAAGGTTCAGAAAAAAGATAAAATAATTTTCAGTGAAGTTCCTACCAAAATGCAGTACCTAAACGTACTTTATTGTACTCTAATACATTTTCCAAAGTTTCAGCTTGATATTTTATTTATAAAAAAAGTTCTTAGGTTTAAAAAAACATTCAGTGAACTGAAAAAGTGAGGTCGCTAATATAGGTATTTAGCTGTGTCACATGCCCTTAACGAAAATATTATTTTGGATTTTTCTGAAATTTTCAATTTCTCTTTAACTCCACTCATAAAAAACAAGAAGAAAAGGTGTTTGAAAGATATTGTTCCTTTTTTTGTAATGAAGTATTGTTAATCTTCCAGTAATTTTTCAAATATATTAATTAAAGCAAGTAGTCTTTCAAAGGAAAAGTTACAGCCAATCAGCTCTGATTTTTGTTAATTTTTTTTTCCTAACCTAAAAACTTATAGAAAAGTTAAAAGTTGCATATAAAAACATAAATTTCTGGTTTTAATATAAAAAAAATATTTTCTAATAATCATACATTGTTTAAGCAATTAACTTTGTTACCATGAAATTATTATTAGCTGAGCTTTAATTAAGAAGTGCACCCAAAGTTGAAAACTTTAGAAAAAACTTCAAATCGATAGAATTATTTGCAGATTGTATTATGAAAAAAAATTAAAAATTGTTTAAACAATTTTGTTTGTTAATTTGCTTTAACCATCTCCTGAATTTAGTTGAAAAGTGAACAAAAGTGGATATTATTTTTAAGAATCTGCATCTGCGTAGCATTACTAGAGGAGAAGATAATAACAATAATAGATCATAAACAAATAGTATTATAAATGTAGTACGAGTAAGATGTACGAAACTGACATACTTCAGACCAAGTAAAAGACGTTTCGAGAGTCAATTGCTCTCCTAACCAGGAAGAACCATCAATCCAATGTCAATACAATTGTAAAAGTCCTTATATTAATAAATAATA
>NC_046661.1:7835195-7837091 GCF_010883055.1 Belonocnema kinseyi | reverse complement strand
TTATTTATAAAAAAAGTTCTTAGGTTTAAAAAAACATTCAGTGAACTGAAAAAGTGAGGTCGGTAATATAGGTATTTAGCTGTGTCACATGCCCTTAAGAATTGGAAAATTTGAGATAAAATTGCATCTATCGAGAGTTACTGCAGAGTGAAATAATTATAAATAATAATAATCTATTTGAACAATTGTTTTAATTAATTAATTAATTAATCACTCGTATTAACAAGTGAAAAACGTGGCAAATTAGAAAAAACGAAACTTTCTAGCATTATTCTAAGAGAAGAACTTTGGCGTATTTTGTAGTCAAAAACCAATTTTCTTGGTAGAAAAGAAATGTTTTTGGTTAACCAGTCTACTCTTTATTTGAAAATTCTACCGCTATTTTAAAAATAGAATCGATTTGTTGAAAATTTGTTTAATATATTAATTTTAAAATAAATGATTTGATCGAAAAATTGATGTATTGTTTTAATAATTCATATTTTCTGGTGAAACTAATCAGCTGGAGATTTCATTCCTGGCTGAGAATTAATTTTCTTTACTTATAAACTTTTACACTTGAATTCATTAATTAGTTAATTAATTTTCTTGGATATTCATATTTCGAAATGAAAATTGAACTTTGCAAGTCTTTTTTTTGTAAATTTAATTTTTTTTTATTAAAAATGTTTTTGTTTGAACTATTAATTGTTAGATGTTACGTTATAAACTCATTTTGAAATTCATCTATTTTGTAATAAGTTAACTTTTTCGTAGAAAATGCATTTCGTTCTTCAGCTTGCGAATTTAAGAATTTGCGCAAAAATTGAACTATTCAGTTAAAAATAAGCTTTTTTGTCGAAAATTCCAATTCTTGTTTAAAAATAAAACTACGACTATACAGTCATCGTTTTTGTCAAATATACAACTTTTTTTAATTCGTAATTTCTTCATAGATTTAACTGGTTCAAAATCCGGCTTTTCTTTGTTAAAAAGTAAAATTTTAGACTAAAAATTGAACCATTCCATTTTTTGTTTGAAAATATAGACCTCTTTTAGTCAAAGTTCAACAATTTAGGTGAAAGTTCATGCACTTTGTTTAAAATTCATCCTTTTCGTAACTGTCCCAGTAATGGTCGGTTAACCTTATTTCGTAGAACATTAGCTTGTTGTTTCCAATTTTTATTTTGGTGTTGGATAAGTGAACCAAAATCTTTTTTGGGTGATCATGCAACTGTTTTTTATTTGTTTTGAAAATTTGTCCTTTTAATTTCAAAATTCATATATTTTAGTAGAAACTGCATCTTTCTTAGGTTAAAATGTGTGTTATATTTGAAAAATATATCTATTATTAATAGAAGCTGCATCTTTCTTAAATGGAAAAGCAGCTGCGGGGTTAAAAAATCAACAAGTTTCTTAAAACGACGTCCTTTCTGGTGGAAAATTTAACTGTTTATTTAAAAATTTAACAATATTGTAGAAAATTGACTAGTTTAAAGTTTATATTGGAGTGTTGAAAAGTAAAATGAAATCTGTTTTAGGTAAAAATTCTACCATTGTTTCTTCAAATTTGTTTTTTTGATTTAAAAATTCATCTAATTTAGTATAAATCTCATCTTTCTTGTATAAAAATGCAACTTTTTGGTGAAAAATTCAACAATTCTGGTAATTTTAGTCAAAAAATCAAAAAATAGATTAAAAATTCAACTATTTCATAAAATCTTTTCTGGTCTGACATTTATGTTTTGATGTTGATAAGTCAATCAAAAATGTTTCAAATAAAAATGCAATATTTGTTTGATACTTTTCTATTAATTCTCAAATTGTGGGTCCGGATGCAATAAGGGCACATAAAATTTTTTCGTGCGAAAACGAAGTCCCCTGGAGGCTTTAGAAAAAATTTTCGAATTTTAATTT
>NC_046661.1:7822934-7835095 GCF_010883055.1 Belonocnema kinseyi | reverse complement strand
TTTTGAAAATTAAAATTCGAAAATTTTTTCTAAAGCCTCCACGGGACTTCGTTTTCGCACGAAAAAATTTTATGTGCCCTTATTGCATCCGGACCCACAATTTATCTGTTTTAGTCGAATATTTATTTATACATTTTTTTTATTATAAAAACACAATTTTTTGTTGAAACATTTAATCACTTTGTTAAAAAGTAATCACTTTTGGTGGAAAATTCAACTGTTTTGTTGAAAGTTCGTCTTATCTGGTTGGAAATTCAAGTCTTCCTAGAAAATTTAATTCTTGTTGAACTCATATTTTAATGTAAAAAATCAAACTAACATTTTTTTGTATGTAAGATCAAATATATTTTTTGAAAACTTATCTTTTGGATCTCAAAATATATCTGCCTGGCTGAAAATCAATCTTCTTTGTTTGAGAATTTCAAGTAGAAAATTCATCTCTTCAATTGAAGGTTTAACTACTATACTGTAGAAATTTTCAATGTACATTGTTGTCTTTAAGGTCAGGTGACTTGAGAAAAATTGAATTCTTTTAAACATTTCAGCACATAATAGTGATCTTTATTCGTGAGTTTGGTGAAATCTGTGAAAAGTACATACTGTCTTGTAGTTACGCATCTTTACAATTCAAAGTATTATTCTTTGTTTAATGTCTTAGCTGTGAAATTATATAAATTCTTTATTTTAAAATTGAAATTTTATTTAATCTCATGAATAGCAATTAATATAGCTCACAGTCTTCATTCAAAAAATCTTTTCGCTAAGTACAGTTGAAGTGTATTAAGAACATTTTATAACATACTTATAAAGTAATTTTTCAACAGTTGTCAAAGCATAGCAGTCGAAGAGCTATTTTAAAATTAATTTTTAGCGACGTATATTTATTTGAACATTTTTTTATTCAAAGCCTTAAAAATTTTTTTTTTGCATGACCGAAATAAGGTTAATTAATGCATTTTTCTGTTATCATAAGGAAATATATCTATCAAAGTAAACTTTTTTCCCTTAAAAGTTGCACTGCAGTAAAATAAAAAATTTAACAAACTTTGTAGTTGAATAATTATTCAAATATTCTTTAAAAATTGTTCTTTTCCAAATTGGAAAAAGTAAATGAAAACATTTTTTCAGAATAGTAAGAATACCAATTGTCAAGGGAAATTTCTTTTGAACAATGTTTTCCTCGATTTCTTGTAAAACAGTTTTTTTACAAATCTTTGTTTCCAAAAATTTGTCATTTGTAATTTTACAAAATTTGTTAAATTTCAATGTTCTAAATTGTAATAGTTTTTTTCACCAATATTTGATTTAGTTGTAAAATACTTCTTTGAGAATACTGCAAACTTTAATAATAGTTATTAATAAAATATAATTAAACAAAAATTTTGAATTAAAGAATTTTTATCATTTCACAAATAAGATGTTAACGAAAGAATGACACTTCCAACTGCAAAACTGCCAACCACGCAATACATCAACAATTTCTATAAAGTAACAACATTTTTAAACAGTTACATTTGTTAACTTTTACACTAATTATTAACTCACTATAATTTGAAAGTTGAGCAAAAGTGGAAAATTAAAAAAAATTGCACGTTTCGAGAATTATTTTAAGAGAACATTATGTATTTTTATTAAACTTTTACTTGGGTGAATCCGGTGATACACCATAGCCACGGACTAAGTCAAGTGACTGATGAGATAAGAATGTTATAAGTTCATTCAAATAATTTAATACGATGGTTGAAACCTCCCGCGATGATGTTGTAGGTATACAATAAAGAGCGGCCACAAGCGTTGGAGGTGACAATAGTCACCTCTGGATGCTTTCTTAGAGCTACCATCTGCCACTCCACGGGTTTTTAGTCGCTCGCTTCCTGATGATCAAGAAAGTTTCTTACAATGCGACAAGTATTTAATAAAACCGCCTTCTGAGCTGCTGCCAATACTCTACTGACTCCTAAATGTTCAAGATGTTCAGTGCATCTTGCGTGCCCATTCCCTGTAGCTGAAATCACAATGGAATGAATGGGTGCATGATTTACATTCCTCCATATGGTTTTTACTGAATGCCTTAACTCGCTATACTTGTGGATCTTGGTTGTATAGTTTGACTGCAAATTTCGGTTAAGCGGACAAGCAATGTCGACGATGTAGACTCTTCCACCTTTTTTTTTCTCGCATCACCATGTCAGGTCAATAGGCCCGGATGTAATGATCCGTTTGGATAGCAACATCCCAATATAAGATGTAATCTTCGCTTTCTAAAAGGGGCATTGGAATGTATCTATAGAAGGGCACACATTCTTTTAAGAGTCCTAGATTTAGGGCAAGTTGTTGATGTATAATGCCCGCTTCATCATTATGTCTGTGCGTATATTCTCTCTGAGCCATTACGCGACAGCCATCAATAATGTGCTCGATAGATTCGTTGGTATCTCCACATAATCGGCACCGGTTAACGACGTCTTGAAGTAACACCTGTTTGCGATAATTCCTGGTGCTGACAACCTTGTCCTGTATTGCAATGACGAATCTTTCCGTCTCTGGATAAAGAACACCCTTTCTTAGCCAAATATTGGATGCCTCACTATCCACTTCACTTTGATCCAACGTGTTGAGGTGCTCGCGATGGATGGCTTTCTGCCTCCACTGTATTTCTAATTCCTCTATGGTTTCTGCCTTGATATTCAAGGCCTCATCTGAGGACAAAATTAGGGGGTGTATTTAAGAGTTGCTTGACAGATGGTTCTGTAAAGCGCAACATTTCGTTTGCTGTTAAATAGTCTCGTAACTGTATAACTTGTGACTCACACAGTTTTTTGACATCTATAATACTCCTACCCCTTCATGTCGTGGTAGAACTACCCTTTCAATCGCTCAATATCTGTGGTGTATTCGGTTCTTCGTCATTTCTACATGAACAATTCTGTTTAACTTATCAAGGTCGGTGTTAGACCATTTTATGAGCCCGAAGGAGTACGTGAGGACAGGGATGGCATATGTGTTGATTGCCTTGATTTTGTTTGCCGAGTTGAGAAAATTCTTTATAATTAATCTGAGTTTTGTAGTAAAGGCAGTCATTAGGCTTGTCTTAACTATCGTATGTTGAATACCCTTAGATTCAAGAATACCCTGATATTTATATGATTCGCCTGCAGCCATTGCCTCGATGTCATTTTCGAACTCGTTCTCTAACTCTGCGGTCCCTAATTCCCCTCTGATTAAATGCACTGTTCTGCATTTATCTAGTCCGAACTCCATGTGTATATCATTGGAAGACTGCTTTGTGACATCGATCACTTGCTGAAGTTTCTGGCCTGAACTAGCGTATAGCTTCAGGTCATCCATGTGAAGAAAATGGGTTACTTAATGACAGTCCTCATTATCATGAATTCTGAACCCATGCGACATGCTGTTTAGTTTTTTGCTCAATGGATTCAATGCGAAACAGAACCATAGTGCGCTGAAGGTGTCTCCTTGAGATATACCCGTCGTAAAGCGTATTGATCTAGTTATCCTTGGTTGTCCATGATCAAAATACTTGATTCTTGTACCCAGGGCTTCATCGCATGGCTTAGAAAGTCAAGAATGCGTGGACAGGTTTTGTAAAGTTTTAAGACTTCAAGCAAATAGTCGTGCGGAACGGAAGGAAACGCTTGCTTGTAGTCAATGTATGCCATGTGTAAGTTCCTTTGATGCTTACGTGCTTGAGACATGGCAACAACGTCTATAGTGACTAAATCTTTACAGCCTCGTGAGTTTTTACAACATCCTTTTTGTTCCTCTGTAAGAATATCATTCTTGTCGCAATGAGAATACACCTTATCTGCAATGATAGCTGCGAGACATTTATAAATTGTTGGAAGACAGGCTATCGGTCGAAAGTCAGATGGATTTTGAGCGTCTGGTTTTTTTGGTATCATATACGTAATACCTTGAATCTTAAAACCTGGTATCAAATCTGGGTGTTCAATGATCTTCTGAAAATACCTTGCCAACGCAAGATACACACTCGTCAGGTACTTGTACCAGAAGTTGTGCACAATGTCCGGACCCGGAGCTTTCCAATTACTTGTCCTTTTCAAGACAACTGAAACATCCAAAGCTGTGATGTTTGTCAGATGCATTTCTGGGCTATTGCTTACCCTTGCTTCCTTCAGTTTGAACCACGAAGTGTCCAAATTGCATCTGTTCATTTTTCCCCAAACACCCGGCCAGTAGTTATTCATATCTTTCAATTGAGGGACTTCGGTGCCTTGGTGGTTATTTGGCTTTACTCTCAGTTTACGGTAGAACCTTCTTTCATCTGTCTCAAAGTTTTGGTTTTGTTGCCTTCGTGCATTACTTTTCTTGTACCGACGCAGTCTGGCAGTAAGAGCATCAAGTCTCTGTCGTTCATCAACTTTCTGGTTCTATTTCCTTTTGTATATTGAGTTAATCGACTCAATTTTCACCTTACTTTGCTGACATTCCATATCCAACCTGATCTTCCATGGTGGATGTCGATCCATTGCTGGGACAAAAACTGCATTTGCAGGGCTAGTTTTTCGACCCAACGTTCTATCGTTTGTCACAGCTGCATAGTATACAACAGTTTGCACAAATACGTAGGTAAAACCTTGCTGTCGAGATGTGCTATTCGTGCACGCAGATGATTTGTGATGTTCATTTTGGGCAGAGAATGTCTCAGTGTTGGTTCTACATATCTGAACTCTAGTAAAGCATGACTAAAATTCCTTTTCAGGTGCTGTAGTTCTTCTGAGATTTCCCCATACACATCTTCGTTAGTAATATCCGGATGTGGTTCTAATGGATCGGGTGCATGATGTGCATTATCCCTAGCACCTATGCCTTCAGCATCAATCAAGTCTTCGTTATCCACATCTTCCAAGGCGAGCTCATCAATAGGAAGCTGCCGTTCCACTTCCATTTTGATAGCAGCTATTTCAACAGCCGAAAGCAGTCTGTTTACAGATATTGAGCGTTTTTGATCTGCCAGATTCTACTCATTTATTTTTGTGGTAAGCTCTGGGTATTTAAGTAAGAAGAGTCTATGATGTTCTCTCCTCAACCTTTGCCCACATTTCTCTGCCAAAAAATAAAGGCGCATAACATCTCTGTTCATATGGTATGTCCATTTTCGTCGCTTTTTTGGTTGCTGAATCTCTGCTTCTGCCTCTGGATGTATAAGGTCATCCACCTCTGGAGGATGTGGTGGTGTTGGATCATCAATAGGTTGAGGAAGAACATTGATTGCTCCTGCTTGACCGTATGTCGCGGCTTTCTTTAAATGATATTCATTGCCGTCGTTTTTACACGCCAAATCAACCTGTTGTTTCATCTCCATTGCTCGGTCTTCTGTAACATGTAGATTAGTCCTGATGTTTTTCACCTTAGTGATAAGATCTCTTAGTGCGACCTTTTGTATATTAGGATACTTTGCAGCAAATTTTGTTCTTAAATTGTATCCTTTTACCTTTTTTGTTTCAAACTTCGCACTTTCATAATAGAGATGCACCAATTCCTCTTTCATTATGGTATCCCAATTGATGCTTTCCCACGGTATTTTTGTCGAGGTGGTTGGCTGCAAATAGCTAGTGCTAGCCAAAGCATCTTCAGCAGGCACAGTTGAGGTTCCACTGCTTACCGTTTGTCGTAGGTGTTCTTGCTGGCCAGCTTGTTGATTAGTAAGATCTGCCTGACCATCTCGCAGCTCACCATCGCCACCCTCCCACATGCTGTGGCCCCCAGCGGTGGCTCTAGGGGCGCCCCGACGATCCTTGGGAAGCGACAAGCGTTTCAAAATCTTTACTATATTCTCCATTTTTCATTGATGGGTTTTTGTGTTCTACTTAGTCCCTCTCCTCTTCGTTATCAGCCTATTTCGCATGACCAACAAACAAAATATTTTTAGAACTCCCTCTGAGGCTTCAAAGTTTCCTGATTTGAAGTAAAGAAATCCTTACACCACCTACCGGTTTAATCCAGAGAGCAGCTATAGATTTATTAACTGATTATTACTCGACCATTCAACTCATTGTCAGTCACCGTAGCTTGGGAAGACAGCAAATACGGTGTACAATGAGCGGACCGACCGAGGGTCAACTTTTTTTGCAGCCGTCCACCTGCAGTTCCTTCAGCCGGTGTTCAACTTAAATGCATCACTTTTCATAAGCTTTTCTTACGCTTTACTCAATTTAAATTATACTTTTAATCATTTTTTTTAGAAATCTATTCTTAATAGTCTAAAGAATGTCTCTTCAAAATTTCAAGTTACACAAGTATATGTGAGGGTCACAATGAGTCCAAAAATTGCCATTTTATGCCATTTTTGATATGCCTAAAACTTTTGCATAATATTTCTCAGATATAAAATGGCGATAAATGCAATGTTCATTGATAAGTGAACAAGTATATTAAATATCAAATAAATTGGCTTATAATTTCCTGTCCAAAATCAAAGAAATAAAAATTGGAAAGATGTTACATATTAAACTCCATAAGATATAAAAATGGCCAGAGCGAGTTCTAAAAATATTTTTTTTCGAAAAGAAAAAAATAGGCATACATTCATTTGGCTACTAGAACGATTTGGCCAACAAGCCCGTTAAAATTTCTTAAATGTGATTTTTTGGGCCACCCTATTATATATGTACCATTACTTTTTAAACTATTTGCAATGGTTTATAGAAATTTAAATTATGTAAACAATTATTTATTTCTAAAAATGAAAAAAATAGTCGTATTTTCTGATTAAAATATAATTGTTGGTCATTCCTTGCACGTATTTGTATGTATGTTCGAACGTATTGCTTGCAGTATTCCTTTAAACAATATTTATTTCCTCAAGCAGTTTTTTTCAATAACTAAAAGATGCAATAAAGTAGAGCCCATAAAATTATGCTTCTGGCTGTATAGAATATGAAAAAAATGCATTTATCACTTTTTAATGGTTTAGACAAATATAATTTGCTTAAATAATTTCTTTTACAAAAATAATTATAATATGGTAATTAATTATATGTCTTCTATTTCATTTCATTTCATTAGTTACCGAAAAATAACTGCTCAAGCAAATAAAAATTATTTGAACAATTAGAAATTTGTTAAGCATTAGAAGACATGTATCAAAAACATGTAATTATTCAACAAAAAGTAGCATAGAATACAATTTGTAAGAAAGTGGACATATCTAGCTCAATTTTTAGAAATACCGAAAATGAATAACAATTAATTGTTTAAATAATTACATTGTGTTTTTAGAAAAATTTGTTGCTCAAAACAATGACAAAAAATAACATTTCAATCGGAAAATACGATTATTTTTTAGATTTTTGACGAATAAATATTTGTTTTTATAATTTAAAACTGTTTAAATAATGGAAACACGTTTAAAAAGTCATGGGAAATATTCAAATTGTCATATTTTAAACGCTACGGGAAGGGCGGTGGTAGGTTATTTCGAAAAAAACCCGGATTTTTTGTCATAGAAATGGGAACTGAGGGGGGGGGGGGAATCTCACGCTCTGGAATGAAGAAAAATTGCAAAGCATTTTGGGACAACCCTAGTGTACATACGTCCGAATACAAACCACGCCCAATCCCTTTTCCAGATACCCTTTCCCTTGCCAGAGCCGTCCATTTGGACTCGAATCTGTGAAAAACTTAGATAAATTGCATTGTTTCTCCAATGTTTTAATTTCGAATATAATACTACGCCCTGAGCGCGCTTAAAATTGGCAAAAAACGGGATTTTTAGCAACACAGTTTTTTTCAGTAAATAAAACAAAATTTCAGCCAAAATGTGCAAAAGAAGTATCAATCAAAAAAATTATACATTTTTTAAATTATATAATTTCTAACAATTTTAATTTAAAAACATGTTTTCATACCTCAGCGTGTGTTCCGAATTCTTGAGTAATAATCTCTTAAACATTAAATTAAAAAAATTGTTACAATTTTTTCCAGAAATCTCATGCAAATTTTTTTATTATCGCGAAGCTCGAATATTCTTATAGTTTTTTGAAAATCCTGCAAAAAAAACGTTCGAAAACAAAATTTTATTATGTTTTAAATGAATTTTTAATAAAGTCATTTTTAGTTCTCCCATGAAAATTTTATTTAAAAATCTTATTCTTCTGAAACATTTGAAAATGCTAAGAAAGCTTTTAAATTTTGTGTTTAAAAAATGTTTGTTTGGGTATTTAATGAAATAATTGTTATAACTTGTGGATGAAGCTTTTTTCTGAGTAGACTCGCACAAGAAATTTTAAATCACAAGTGATAAAATTTATCTTAATTAGTACCAAATTACAAATTTTGACAAATTGCTGTAAATCTTATTTTGACTCCTAGGTCTTGTGGATTTTTTTGTAGTGTATTTCTATGTTTAAAAAGTCCACAAATGCTCAGACAAATCTTCAACCACAAGTTCTAAGATAATTTCACTAAAGGCCAAAATACAAAATTTAAACATTTGCTGTATTTATAATTTTGACTCCTGAGCCTTGTCCATTATTTTCTAGCACATTGTTGTCACTGGAAAGTTATCAATTACCAACAAAATTCGTTTTCTATTTTCAAACGCGTTAAAAAATTGTCTAAAAACGGTAGCCAAGCTGCATATCTATTAATTATAAATTAATTATAATTTTTTAGGATCTCAATATATATTTTTCGCCAAAAGAAATAAATTTGGGGTAGAACCTTTGTAAAACGAAAGTTTATTTGAGCACTGTATTGCTTATTGTGGCGCAAATGTTCGTTAAATAGAAAAATGAAGAAAATGTTTTTCGTGGTGCATAATACATCTCGGATATTTACGACGGATCGTCCACATATTCCGTGACATTCTAAGGGTCTGCTGAAACGTTACAAAGTGTCACATAGGAGTGGGTTCGCCAAGATTTTGTAATGCGTGGCACTGTTCAGATAAAAGAATTAAATTTTAATCCTTTTTATTACATTAAATACAAATCCTATCGGCACCAGAAATTTTTAGCTGCATTTTAAAGCATTGAAAATTGACTTTATCTCTTAATGTACTCGTTAGTCTACTTTTGTCCTTCCAAATCAAAAAATCTTGGTTCGGTTGTTACTTTTTTTGCGATGTATTAAGATTTCTCTTTTGAAGCCTCAGGATTGAAAGGTTTCAAGTTTAATGTCTTAAAGGGCTCTTTTCAAACCACGGTTATTTATCAACTTTAACCTTCAATAATAAAAAATAACTAATTTTGGTTCACTCTAAAATTATATTCTTTTATCTTAGAAAATAACGAAAGATTGAAATGTCTTCGATGGCTTTATTAATATGACTATAGATAAATTAAAAAAACTACAACTTTTTTCATTAGAAGGTTTTTTTAACTTCTATGCCAATGTATTAAATCTGTTTAAATGGTTTAATTTAGGTTATGCATTACCGTAAAGAAGGCATAAAACAAGGTCGAAACGTACGTTGCTTTTTTTAAAGAAATTGAAAAATAAAGCATGATTCATGGGCAACTGAATCCACTATTATTTTTATTGGACCGTATGACCAACAACACATTATCAGACGATTTGACTTCATCAAAAATGGAATAATTAACTTTTTTGAAAATTAAAAATAATTTTAAAAAGCTCTACACGAACTATAATCAAATTTTCAACAAGATAGTTATATTTTAAAAAAGAGTTGCATTTTTAGCAAAAAGGTTCATTTATGTCCAAATAGTTGAATCTTATACTTTTAAACGACACATTTTTAACTAAAAGTTAAATGAAATTTTCCAAATGGAAAAAAATTTTTTTTTCGCAAAACAAAAAAAGTTTTAACAACATAGCTGCAGTTTTAAAGAAATAGTTTATTTTTAAGTCAACAATTTACGACGAAATGGTAGAATTTTTAACCTATAAGCGACATCTTTTCAACCAGAAGTGAAATAAAACTTTATAGATCAAGAAAAATATTTTTCGTCAAAAACAAAGAATTTCCAACAACATAGTTTTAAATAAATCGTTTATTTTCAGCCAGCGATATAAATTCTCAATAAAAATGTTACTTTATGACGAAATAGTTTAGTCATAAACTTGGAAGGGATACTTTTCCAACTAAAAGTGGAATAAATTAACTTTAGCAAATAAGTAGTTAAAAAAGACTTTTCAACAAAATAGTGAAATTTTCAAATGAATAGTTCAACCTTAAGCAAAAAATGTGAATTTTCAAGAAAATAATACACAAACAATAAAAAAATTTCAACCAGAAAGTTATATTTTTGAGAATAATTTAATTTTTAACAAAAAAATTAATTTACGTCCATATATTTGAATTTTAAACTTATAAACGACAATGTTTTAACCAAACGTGAAATGAATTAAAATTTTCAGTTATAAAAACAAGTTTTCAACCATAATAAAAGCAAACTATCAACCATTATCATCCAATGAAAAATGACGAATTAAAAAACAAATTATTGAATTTTCCATAAACAATAAAAGAAGTTTCAACAAAATTGTTACATTTTCAAATAAATAGTTTCATTTCAAACCAAAAATATGAATTTTTAACAAAATATAAATTCTTATCATATTGGTTCACTTTTCTAACAAATTTGCGAATGTTCATGTCAAAATGTCAAATTTTTCTACAAAAAATTTGTCTGTTACAAAATAGGTGAATTTTTAATTAAAACCATGTATGTTAAACAAAATAATGGACTTTTAACAATTTCATAAAAATTCCATGATTTTCAAATTTCGGTATCGGCCATTTTGAGTTTTGTAATTCTAAAACCAAATTCGAATTCAGCGGCCCCAAAAACGTATAGATACTCATTTTTATAGCAATCGAACTATTATCAATTTTTACATTAAGAATTGAACCTATTCCTCAATTGCCAAATGTTAGCCGGTGAAAGACACAAGCCGATTCACTGACAGTGAATGCAGTGTTGCCAAATTGCCGAGGGGGGAACGTTTGCAGTATACCTGTAATTTTACTTATATACGATAGAGGTGACAACGTGCAGGCCGCATCTGAGAGTATGGCGACACTAGCGACGGTGATATATACTTGAACTAGATAGGCGATGATACCGTTAATGGTTGAACCAAAGATATTATAAACGTAGATGCGGTGCGAGCTTAGTTACCCGCCATAAATATAGACGGCGCGTCCGGCGAAAAAAGTTACTTCCCCTCTACCCACCGCTCCCCGTAAATCGCACCCATCCATATGCACTGTACTTTTGGACACTTGAGGAGCCACATCATTTTTTATTCTTCTGCACCCCTTAGTTGTTTGAGAGGCGGCGGCAACTATTTTTCGTTTGTCACGATCTGAGAGCTTTGGCCGTGGTCCACGTTTCTTCTTCACTATTTGATTACTTCTATTCTTTATATACAGGTAAATAACATTTCTCGATCGGTTTATAAGCTTCGCTATTTCACGTTGTGATTTCCCAAATTTTTCATACGCATCAATTGACGCCTTTTCTTCTGCAGACAATGCTTTCCCTCTTCCCATATTTGTTTTGTTACCTCGAATATTATCAGCGCACAAGCACAATTTAACTGCCCAAAAATGCATTCGGAAGCCTATTTATACCAGGGGTATACATATGTGCCTGCCAGATAAAGCGAAAAAAACCCGGGAACTCCCGCTACTTACGGGGATCCCCGCAATAAAAATAGGAGAAATATTTATTTCGAACATATTGTGCGAGTATACACTTTTAAAATAGGAAAAATACGTCGATAATCCCCAAAAAGAATGTATTTAGGAAAGTATGTATGTGAAAAATCCTCGGGAAAAATTTAAATTAAAAGAAAAACACAACTGTAAATTACTTTGGGAATTAACGCACAATATTTAGTTTTTATACATACATATGTATATGTTTATGGCATGTAAGAAGTAAAATTTTAATATTATATATTTTAAATTGCATTATTTTACGAATTATTTATTATTCTTCAAAAAAATAGAAGTTTTGTTTAGTGGTCCTATTAATTTGGGAGACCTATTTTTTCGAAAAAATGTCCAAATAAATGAACGAATGGAATTGCGAGCTCTATATTTTTAGGAAAAATCGTTAATTCGACTCATTTATCCACTCAAAATATTTGGTGCATTTTGTTTCAATAGAAAAAAAATTATCCTTAAAAAATGGGGTGGCCCT
>NC_046661.1:7820388-7822834 GCF_010883055.1 Belonocnema kinseyi | reverse complement strand
AAGAACATGGGTGAATTTATTTGACTAAGAGAACGATTTGGTGAACATGTCCGTTGAAATTTCTCAAATGCATGTCAAATTTCATGAATTAGGAAGATTTATAATTCAGAATTCTTTACTTTTAATCTGCAAAATCATGACAATTTATATGAATTTTTATTTTATTTTGTTATTTAATTAAATTTAATTAAAATTTTGTTAGATTTAAATTAATTAATTTATTTGTTATTTATTTTATTTATACAACATTTAAAATTCAAGAGCTTCTGATTGCAAATATTCTAAATTAAAGAGTTTTAAATTGCAGATCGTTAAAATTAAAGAATTTTTCATTGAAAGTCTTAAAAATTGAACTTTTCAAAGAAAATTGCATATTATACCTTTAAAATATAAATCTTGAAAACTAAATAATTTGAAATTCCAAATCTTCAACATTTCAAATCACGGCAGTACTCAGAGTACAGATATTTTTTACATTCTCATCAAAAAAGTTATTACATTTGTGTAAAATTTTACGTCTGGAAACGAAATACAGTTTTTTACGTCAGAACCTAAAGATCAAGTTGATTGGCTACTTTGGGTGAAAATTCAAAAAGTTACAGAATTTTCAAAATTTCTGAGACAATTTTTTTCAAGATTTAAAAATTCCATGTACGGGTATTCGTAATAATTGGAAATCCAAACAATTTACCTCATCGACTTCTTTTGATAAAAAGAATATTACCAGAATTATAGCGTTTTCAACAAATTAAGAAAAATACCAAAATGAAAATTGTAAACTAACCAGCACGAGACTTGAAAAGAAAACTCGAGAGAAGAAAAACGTTGCTTTTTGAGAGCCCTACAAGATTATCATAACAACTTTTCAGATTGTTTTGAATAATCAAAAATTCAAATTTTGAAAGAACCAAAAATAATGAAAAATCATCAATTTAATTTAGTGATCAAACTGTGCAAGTTGCGGAGAAAAGAAGAGAAATAAAAAATTGTGCACCTTAAAAAGATCCAAAAGTTTTTTATCAATTAATTTTTGAAACGAAGGGTAGTTTTTGTTTTATTCGTAAAAAAAACAACATTAAAAATATAAGATATAAGTGTTAGGACAAACGACAGAAGCAATGAAAAAAATAGATAGATAAAATTTGTTTACCTTCAAAAGAGCTAATGAATGTGTTATTAATCTAAAATGCTATTAACAATTTTCTTTGTTATTAATGTTACTAATATCGCAACATATCGGAAATCTGGAAATTTTCTTCGAGACATTCGATAAGCACACATAAGGAGAATCCATACCTAAAGAATACATAATACGGAGTAAATGAAAACAAATTCACGAATTGGATAATGTTTGGATGAAACCAAACATAATCAAGGATATTCAGAAATCATGAATTAAAATTCACCTATAAAGCACCCTTTGTTATTTCTCAATTTTTTAATTCATAACAAATATATTTGTCAATATTTTGGTGTTAATGTAACAAAGATTGTCCAAATGACAAAATTTAATTTGGATTGTGTCAAAATATAAATGCAATAACAAAATTATTATGAACTGAAAAAAATTTAAATTTCAAATTGGATAAGCACGAAATTACAATTTCTCTTTAAGATTCAAAGCTAAACTTCAAATGCAAATGCATTTTCTGGTAAAGTTTAGCTTTTCAATTTTCACAGCAATCATCCTTGGGAAGGTAAATACAAAAAATAAATACATTTCCGGTTGAAAGCAAGGTCCAGTAGTACAGCTTAAACTATTTGGAAATTATCTTCTTTGGGCAAAAATTATAAGCCCTTTTTATAAATTATTTTATAAATAGCTGTTTCCTTTATCACGAAATCACAAACAAAAAATCAGATTTTATAATTGTGTTTCTTTTCACTTCTTTTTACTCCAAAATAGTTATTAGATAGAAGAAAATTGTTTCTTACACACAAAAAGTGTTTAAAAAACAGTTTTTAAACAACTTGCAAAAAAGTTCAGAGGTTTAAATTGTTCAATATATAATAAAAACGCTATAAATAGAAAATTTTATTCTACTTTTTCATGTTTGACCTAAAAGTTTTAAAGACTATAAATTACTAATGTGAAAAATAAGTAAAATATTCTTATAAATTTTTATTTGAAACAGGTTGGAGCTAGAACGGGAATTGACGGGGATTTTGTGAGGCTGGGAAAAGTAGGCAAATGGCAGTGAACTGCGAATATAAAGTATGATCCTTTTTTTAATTGAAGTGGACACCAAGGATTCACAAGTGAATCATAATTGATTTCACAACACGATTCGGAATTTGTTTAAAATTGAAGAATATTGCAATTTTAACGTTAAAAATTAAACTCTTTGAATTGGAAAGTCTTAGAAGTTAAACAAATGGAAACTCGCGATTAAAACTTTATAACCCATTTTCAATTAAAAATAAATTCAAAATAAATAAGCTGTAT
>NC_046661.1:7818739-7820288 GCF_010883055.1 Belonocnema kinseyi | reverse complement strand
TTTTTATTTTTTTAAATAATAATTTCATTTTTGCGAGCGTTTTCTGTAATGTACAAAAATACAATGCACATTTTTAAATAACTTTTTATCAAAAAATACATTTGCTCAATTATTATTATTTTATATTCCAACAATAATTTTTAGAAACTTTAAACATTAAAAAAGTTCAATTTTTTCTATGAAAAACACAATCCCTAAGTAATAGAACGATATCGGAAACAATAAGAGTTAATTTATTCAGGAACAAGCTTTTTGAACAAAAATTACCTTGAGTGAAGCTTTAATATATATTTGTTAATTTTTACAAAAATCGGGCGTTATTTTATTACAAAAAAATAATTAGGAGGGGGGGGTGACAAATGATAAAAAAATAAATAAAACTTAAAGTTGTACGATTTTAATTTGTAACTAAATAATTTGAGAGGTTTCAATCTAAAATTATCGAACAATTTTAATTCAAAAATTCACATGACATATTTAAATAGCTTTAAATTTGAAATTATTCAATATACTGTGAAGACTACAAATTTAAAATGTCTCAACTATTAAGGGTTTAAATATTTTTGAAAATGCTATTCTGGAGACTAAATAGCACTTATTCTTTTATTAAGATATCACAACCAAAATTGTTAAATCAAGTTTTTAAAAAAGTTATAAAAACCTTAAAAAAGGTCAGAAGTTTTAATAGTTCAATATATGTGATAGAACCTCTTTAAATTTGAAATTAATCTATACTTTTTCATGTTTGAGCTACAATTATTCCATTTTAGAAGTTCTTAATTTACAATTACAAAAACAAATAAAATGTTTTAATTAATTTATATTTAAAACAAAAAACCTTTGTATAATTCAATCTAAATGAATCTGCAAACATTTAATTTGAAATGCTTTGAATTCAAGGTATATTTTAAAAAGAAAACTGAAAGCAAAGGATCGACTTTCAAAGGAATCGAAAGAAAGTGACTCGCTGGATTGCAAATGAACATGGAAGATGGTGTATTTTCGCATTTTTAAATTTTAAATTAAAACTTTTTCGCGTTGTAACAATTTTGAATCCCAGAATGTTATTTTTGACCTAACCTATAACTTATAATGAAAATTCTGAAAATTCAAACAATAAGGCTATATTCTGAAAATGAAGCAATTTTAACGTTAAAATTCAAGTTCTTAAACTGAAGGCCTAAAAATTTGCAAATTTTAAATTAGTGTTGTGTAAATTTTATTGATATCTTAAAAGAGTATAAATAGTTCTTAAATTAGTTTTTGAATTTTCTGAAGCTTACCTTTTTTACATACCTAGGTCAAAAAATCCTACCAGTGACTGAAATGGATTAGAAAAAAATCGCCAAGATCCAAGAATACAAATTGAATGTACAGCGAATTTTTAAATTTTTAATTGTGATTGTCTTTAACTTTGTAATATCAAAAATTTCAATACAATTTTTTGTATTAATACTGTAGGAAAAAATTAACAAGATCGAGTGCCGAGATTATAATTAGAGCAAATTTTCTGTAATTCTATGGGGACGGCTGAAATATCCCGAAAAAT
>NC_046661.1:7813679-7818639 GCF_010883055.1 Belonocnema kinseyi | reverse complement strand
GTTTTTTAATTAACATTTCGATTTTTCGGAAGAATTTTTGTGATTTAAAAAATACTATATACATTTTCAACCAAAATATCTTATCCAGAAATATATTTTGTTTTAATTATTGTTATTTTAAATTCAAACAATAATGTTTAAATACTTCAAACATTAAAAAAGTTGTTTCTTTGGTATAAATATTTGATTCCCTGCCGAAAGAAATCTTTGAGTTTTCTTTAGCGAAATAGTTTGGCTCATTTGAGTCTATAAACTAAGTCGATTTGAAACAAAATAGTCTCGGAGATAGTTTGAGAGATTTGGGTCCTTTTCAAGATCCTTTTAGTGGTCGTTTTAAGAGTGGTGCGACGGTAATATAATGTTCCTTTTGTATTCGTCACGTACCGGGCGGGCAGAGTTATTTACAGTAATTAGTCGTGGCTAATCCGCTCTCCCTTTTCACATTTCTCTTCAAATTATTAACACTTTTTTTTAATTGATGAATTTTCTCATTATACTTATTTATAATTATAACTTATATACTGATATACAATTTTCTAGTTGAATTCAAAAATGTTGTCTTTTTTGGCGTATCTCATTCCATTTACGAGAAACGTACTAATAATTCCAATTTTAGGCATTAAAAAAAAGTTTGTTATCTGAAGTCATCGAAACCCACAGATTCCGAATTATTATATTTTAGGCTGTTAACTATGAAATTAAAAAAATCTACTTCTAAATTTTAATCCGAAAACTTAACAAAGGACCCTTGAGTGTCGGCTACTCTATTGAGATAGTCTCTCTGCTCGTTATTTATGAGCGTATTCTTATTTCAAGTTCGGAAAGGATATTTTAAGGCCTTCAGACCATTTAAACGAGCTTCCTGGACCTTTAAAAATATCTACCTGAGTGCCTGCGGAGAATTTCTTTGAGATTCTTTGGCCTAAAGAATTTTTTGTATATACTCAAAGATTCTTTTCGGTAGGGTTATTTCAATTCAAAAAAATAATTTGTCAAAGAACAATGTTTTCCACACTCGTTTATCTCGAATTGTCTTTTTATAATACTTTTTTAAAAATTAAAAATATGATTTTTCGAGAACATTTTTTTTATAATTAAAAAAAAGAATGTACCGAAAACCTGGATCAAGCTTCAGATCTGAAAAGATTCAGCGATACATACATGTAAAACTTTTCTAACCTCAAAAAATCTTTCTACTGCTTTACCGTCATATTTTACGAAGAATGAGAAAATAAGAATTCGACTTCGTAGTACGATGAGGGCAGCACCTCGATAGGGCAGAAAATGTGATGTCCTATATATATATATATAATTCCCCACTCCGACGCCCCGTACCGCATCTACGCTTATAATATCTTTGGTTGAACGTTGTCATCTCAGAACGTTTTTTCGCCAAATGCACTAGGATTTCATCTAAAATGGATTTACATAAAAAAATAGGCAAAACGTTGTCACCTCAGAATTTCGAGGCGACAACGTCTACTGTATATATTTTTTAGAGGTGACAGCGTATAGTCTATTCATACACATAAACACACACATTTATATATATATATATATATATATATATATAATACATCGATACATCGATACATTACAAGTTCAATACGGAGGAGCAAAGTTGATCAAAGTAGCTAGAATTATTTCTCACTTTTTTCTTCGACTCACGTGTCTTCGCTGTGGTGGAGCGTCGGCTCGTTCACCGCTTCTTCATTTCACTTCACGTGACACAGTGCGCGAAATGGTACTTCACTTTAGTTTTTGAACTACACCCTAACTCTGGTTGCACAGCTAATTGATTTTTCTGAATTTATAGATTTCTATCTACTTGATATTTCAAATCTTAAAGTCACAAAAACCCTCTTTCTTGCACGATGCCTTGCCGATTACATACTTGTTAGGAGTGAAAATCAGCGTAATGACTTACGCGCGAGATAAAATGCTGCAGGGCTACCTCAACTCAGTATATATATATATATATATATCACGGTCGCCATTCCGTTCGGTTTTGATTCCTCTAGAATCAGACCGATGGATTAACAAAGCCACTTAACGCATCCTCGGGTTTCGGATAGAGGATCTCTCTACCAATGATTTTTGGTGAATATGGTTACAAAAGTCGTCATTTATCCCCAAGCGCAGGTGCGAAAACCGTACAGAAAGGTAAATGGAATCTTGGTGAAGTGTCTAAAACTGTGACTCCGCTATAACGCGCGACCTTTTACAGTATGCAGTCTTATCCTTGCATGAAGATCTCTACAACGATAGAAGAACCCCTTTCCCTAGCTTCTCGTGACTACAACAATGAAAACACCAAACGCAGCTGTAGTAAGTGCTGTTCAAAGCAATAGAATGCGCAGGGCTCCCGACAATGGGTCGGCCAACAATGCCTACCACTCTAGAGCTGGGGGAGCTAATGAAGATGGAGTCAATGTGATGGATTGGCGGAATCTCGGGAAATTTAGGTGGAGGGACCGACTAAATCAAGACATGCTAGAGTGCTTCGATGCGAGTGTGGCTCCCGAACGGGTTCAGATGGCATGACTGCATGCTTTGTGGTACGCTAAACACTCAGAGTTATCGCAATTTTCACATCAACGTCTGCGAAACCATGCCGAACTACTCCGAAATAGGGGTTCCGTAAACAGAGCGCTTACTCTACCATAGCCAGAACAAGCCGGCAGCAGAGAAAGAGGGGGGCAGTTAGACGAACCGCGGATCAACAGACAGGCTTTTCTCAAGTCTACAGATCTGGATGAAATGGATGATGAGCTTCGTGGACATTTTTCCGAAGAATCCGACATCTGGACTATCAATTTTTGTGCGTATAATGCAGCGAGAGCCTTGGTTGATGCGAACCGTAAAACAAAATCAACAGTACGCGTCCCGTATTTAGGGTGTGCATGACTATGTAACATCTGGCAGGAATTTTACCGTATTTTAAGATAAGTCTACGAAGTGCAGCATAGACTGGACGAAGACGCAGAGAACATAAATAACTTTAAGGAGCTATGTGATGCCCTCATAACAGCTCATGATGAAGGCCCACCTATCACTACCGAGGAGGTGAAAAAAGTATTAGGAGGTATGAAGAACTATTCCGCTCTGTGACTATATGGTATCAAGACCTAGTGCACGAAGTTTCCTTCAACCCATCAGCATTTGGCGAGTATTTTTCCCTCACATTTAAATTCCGAAGAGCCAATTCCGGAGTGGTTGGTGGAAGGGCGCACAATACTCCTGCCGAAAATAGGCAACTTAGCTGACCAGAAGAGTTACAGGCCAATGACTTGTCTGAACATACTGTATAAGATATTCATAACCTGCTCATCGATAGAAGTGTCTGCAAAGGTGCAGCATCCTACACTGTCTTCTGGAGAGCTTAAAGGTTCATCCGCAAATCGTGAGGTGCATAGAGAGTTTGATGCTGCTTTGCAAAACTTTGAAAATCTCAGTTGAAAAAAATCGATTGACAACTCTTAAGGTCACCTTCCAGAGATGTGTCTTTCAGGGTGACACCTTGACTTAAATACTCTTTTGACTCACATTGCTGCGATTATCTCTAGCACTTTGCCATTTCGAGGAGTACTTTAGCGACAAACCTGCAAATCTTAGGTACAAGGTTACTCATGTATTTTGCATTGATGATCTTAAAATCTAAGCTAAAAACAAAGAGAAACTATATATAGCTCTAGGGATGATCGAACGATACACTAAGGAAATAGGAATGGAATCTGGGTTAGACAAATGCGCCAAGGTTTATTTGAAGCGAGGAAAACTTAATGGCATTCCTGAAGACCTTGATTTTGTAGATAGAAACGCTATACGGCCCCTTTGTGCTGGAGATACTTGTACATACCTGGGAGTGCCACAGTGCCGCATTCATACTCCCCGAATTAGATGCGAACGTCTTATCCGACAGATGTGAGCTTCCGAACTATAGGCGAGGAAAAAAGTATCTGAAACGAACATGCTTGCTGTCTCGGTAGTGCTCAATTCATTTGGATTGATTCCATGGACGAAAAACGAGACAAAAACCCTTGATATCGGGACATGAAAGGTTAAGCACATGAAAAAAAGCATGTATCTTAAGTCTTCTGTTCCGCGACTCTACATCTTACGCCGTCAAGGTGGTCGCGGAATATTAAATCTTGATCCTCTTCTTTAAATGGTCAGGAAGCACGCAGAAGTGGGTTAAGGAACGTTTCTGGATAAATCAAATCTTATCTATCTCGAGTACTTACTTCTGAAAGGCCTGATTTAGAAAGCACCGAAGAAAATCTTTTGTGAACAGCTCCTACATAAGAGGATACATGGCATCTTCCACATAAATGTGTTGGATGAGTAAATGCCGGGTGAGCTAACTTTTGCTTTCTTAAAATCACCCGGATCAAAGTATGGCAAGGGGGGTTTCATTTTGGTATATCAAGGCAGTGTTATTTGCTCCTTAAGATACCGTCGCCAAATTTTGAGCCAATACATTCCCTATTATAACTGCAGGGCGTCCTATGCACACCCCGATCATCTGGCACAAATCCTATCTAGTTGTCCAACTCATGAGGGAACGACCTACATCCAAAGGCACAATGCGACACTAAAAGTGCTTTATTACCATCTCAGTAACTCTTACGGCATTAAACTTAATATAGATCCTCTAAATTCTCCTAGAGGAATAGAGTTAATTGTCGAGAATGAGAAGTGCCGCATATACTGGAACTTCGTATTCTCGACAATTGTTTCTGTTGCACACTTAAGGCCTGACATAGTTCTTCTTGACTTCGAGAAGAGAACAATGCTTGTTATGGGAATTTCGGCACCAGCTGACAAAAACATCGTAGTCAAGGAGAATGAAAAGAAAGAGTGTTATACAGATCTTATAAGGAAGTTGCGACGATTGTACCCGAAATAAAAAACACCCGCTCCCGGCGAAATCCTGCGATTGTCCTTATGACAAACTTTT
>NC_046661.1:7812442-7813579 GCF_010883055.1 Belonocnema kinseyi | reverse complement strand
ACCATGAGCCCACTCCTCTTTTGCCTTACATTATTGCCACTATCTCTAGCACTACGTCATTCCGACGGGTACTTGTGCGGCAAACCTGCAGATCGAAAGTACGAGTTCACTCATGTATTTTACGTGGACGATCTTAAAATCTATGCTAAAAACTTAGAGCAACTGCATCTAGCTCTGGGGATTGTCGAACGATATACTAAGGAAATTGGAATGGAATTTGGGTTAGACAAATGCGCCAAGGTTTATTTGAAGCGAGGAAAACTTAATGGCATCCCTGAAGATCCTGAGCTCGTTGATAGAAGCGCCATACGACACCTTTGCGCTGGAGAGAGTTATACATACCTGGGCGTGCCACAGAGCCGCATGCAGGATGTGCCATCTATAAAGTATACTCTCCGAAGCAGATACAAACGTCTCATCCGACAGATTTGGTCTTCCGAACTGTCGGCGAGGAACAAAGTATCTGTAACGAACATCTTTGCCGTCCCGGTACTACTCTATTCATTTGGAGTAGTTCCATGGACGAAGAACGAGCTCAGATTTCTTGATATCGGGACAAGAAAGGTTATTCACATGAACAAAAGCATGCATCTTAAGTCTTCCGTTCCGCGACTGTACATCTCACGCCGTCAAGGGGGTCGCGGAATATTGAGTCTTGAATGTCTTTACAACAGGATTATTCTGGGTACAGCACATAGAGTTGCAAATGGAAGAGACCCTCTTCTTTAAATGATCAGGAATCACGAGGAAGTAGGCAAAGGAGCATTTCTGTACAAAGCAGCGCAGGAGGCTGCTGAAACACTCGGACCTGACTTCAGTATTAGGGGTGAGCAAAATGCATCAAATCTAATCCATCTCGAGTACTCACTCCTGAAAGCCCGGATTAAGAAAGCACAAGAGAAAAACTTTCGTGAACAGCTCCTAGATAAGAGGATGCACGGTATCTTCCACAGAAATGTGAAGGATCAGTCAATGTCTTGTGAGCTAACGTTTGCTTTCCATAAATCGCCCGGATTGAAGTCTGTTACAGAGGGTTTCATTTTTGCATGTCAAGACGGTGTCATTTCCACCTTAACATACCGTCGCCACATTTTGAGCTAAGACATTCCCGATGATAGCTGCAGGGCGTGCCATGCA
>NC_046661.1:7803791-7812342 GCF_010883055.1 Belonocnema kinseyi | reverse complement strand
ACAAAAACCTTTATTTTTATTTTTTTCAACCGTATCGCGACAGCTTGTTTCTCGGGGAAAGGTAATACACTCCTAATTTTTTCAGATTTTTAACAATTTTTTTGGAAGTTGCTAGATCCAATTCACGTCAAAATTGAGATTTTCGAAGTTTTCGAATTTAAAAAATATACATCTTTGTTTGAGAAAATTATCTCCTAGATGAAAATTGCAGCGAATAAGAAGCATAAAACTTTCACTTCGCGTCCGATTGTAAAAGAATATTACTTGGCGCCGGTAAAAGGAATAGAAAGTGCGATATCTTAGAAATAAATAAATATTAGGGCATGATTGTACCTCTTAATTTGTTGTTGTAAGGATTGCTGAAATTAAGAGATTTTCCCCACATAATTGGGAAACAATTTATAATATATTTGGAATGAAAAACTTGAAACCGGTGCACACAAAAAATAAAAAGAATTAATAATAAAAAAATCCTTTAAAAAGGCTTTTAATGGTTTCTCTATCAATAACATTTCATAAAATAATAATATCATTTAATAAAAGGGTAATTATTAATTTTTTTTACATAATGAAAAAAAAATCGCTAATGCATTTGTGCTTGACTTGGCGTAACGTAATGCATGCATTAGCAATTCTTTCTTTATTATATAAGAAAATAAATCATTTATCCTTACAAAAAATGTTTACATAGTTGAAATTTATATTTGTTGCGAGTATAAGAAAATAAATATAAATTATGTAATGTATATGTTTTGGATATATATGAAAATAATAAAAATATTATTTTATATTGTAACACACCACTTAGTCTTTAAACGACTCAAATTATGTTAGTCGCTAGTATTTAAAGAAAAACAGAAACGAGCGCGCGGCAGTAAAGTCAGGCAGCACGCAACGCAGTAAGCGAGCCCCTCTATGCCGAGGGTACGAATCACGTCAACCCGCGGCGTCAATCGTGACCACCGCTAGACCCGACTACAGTTACCAGTACCACCTCGACGCAACCGAGAGTGGGGATATGGCGTTATAAGGCTATGCTGTGCAGGGAAACGGCACCAGTGATCCCAGATCTCATACGAGATGTGTTCAAATTGTAGGGCAGGGCTATGTTCGTCTGAAGATGGTAGGAGACGATGACTGGGTTGAGCGCGCAACGCCAGTTGGAAAACTTTGGCGGTTCTATGTATATTTCTATTCTCTATTCGCTTTGAAATATAATCAAGAGATTAGGATTTTAATATTTCCATGTTTCGATGCTGGCGACTTTCATGATTCGAATACTTAGCGCACCTCTTTATTTGCGCATATTTTGAGGTTACGTTATTTCAAGCATAAAATATAAATAATATAAATATTAATACTATTATATATATATATACATTGTATTGTGTTCATTATATTGTATACTTTATGTTGTGTTTATTATTCTACATGATGAAAATAAATTACATAATGAAGTATGTGACATTATAATTATATATAGAATATAATAGAATTTGTTGTCTTCAGTGTATACTTTTATAAGTTTTTACAGTATTCTTTTGTCCTCTCAAATTTTCAAATAATTCAATAATTTCTGGTTAGAAAATATAAATTACGCTATTATTTTTAAGGTTCAAAATGATATTACTTCAAACAAATTTCAGTTCGGAACATTAAAAATTGAACGATTAAAGCAATTTTTAAACTGAAAACTTCTTAAAATAAAAGTTAAATTATTTTCATTTTAAGCTGTTCCAGATTGATATTTTTGCATAGTTATTTATAGATAACAGTTTGAGTTTACCAAATGAATATGTTAGAAATTAGCTTACTATCAGAATAATTTAATTTGCAACTGAAATTTTTTTGTTTAATTTCCACCAAAATACTTACATTTTCAACGAGAGAGATGAATTTGATTACCTCACCCTTTGTGAAGAAACTTAAGAGCCCTATCGGGGCGAAAGAATCGAAAAAAAATTAACCAATAGGGCTAATGCGGCGGTACCTAGTTAGCCTAAAGAGGAACTAGGCTGCACTCTGTGAAAACTAGAGTTTCCCAGAGCATTTCGGTAATAGGGCGGTACCTCGTTAGCCTAAAGAGGAAAATTGTCGCCTTGTTTAGTCGACCCTGGTATAAAGAGACGGCGAAAAACTTTCCGGCGAACTGCAGGTGGGAATAAATACTTCGTCCGGGCTGGAAAATATCAAATCCGGATCGGGCAATTCCTTTAAAGGGGGACAGATCAATTCTGGTATTTTAGTCCGTTGACAATGCCCCTGTGATACCGCTAGGGGGGAAAATCCCAAAGAGGCCGACGTTGAAAAAGAGGTGGCCGCGAGAGGGACAGACGGAAGCTGGCGGATGGGTTCCGGAACGACCCTACATTTCAGTGCCAGGGCCAACAGTGCCTTTATTTTCCGTTTCTTTTTACGTCGCCGAAAGCTACGTTTCGGTTATCGGTAGTGCTTCTAAGCAGGGGCAGACGAGGATCCCGATGGTACGACTTCACGTAATGACGCGACTAGAGACTGACGGGCGCGGTCTCAGAGGATGAATATAACTGACCCGGCAATAATCTGGCTCAGACCGGAAAATCCATAGAATTTAAAAGAAAAATAAACGATCGGATGTAACCGGGCTCAGACCGGGCAATCTAGACAAGACACGGAGGAAGTAAATAAACCACTAAGCGGCAATCCGGGTTCGGACTGGCAGCCTAGATGGGTTGAAAAAAAACGAGAATAGCTACCGGGGCTGTAATCAGGCTCCAACCAGGAAGTATATACGAGTCGCAAAGGAGGATAATAACGGACTGGGCTATAATCGGGCAGAAACCCGTTAACCTCCTCAAGTCGCAAAGAGGAAATTTATGGTCAGGCTTTGATCGGGCTCCAGCACGGAAGACTAGACGAATCGCGATGGAAGCTAATCACTGAAATAACTGGGGCGAAACGCGACACACGAACTCGGAGGTTTCGCGAATAATAATATACGCAACACACATATAATATAAATACAAGGACAGCAGAGCCACAATCCGTACTGTTAAATCTATCCTCTCGCCCACATTGGGGACGCTGAGTGACGTTCAGTGACGGATGCCAGGTTGGGTGTCAGACACAAGAAGCAAAGACAAAAATAAATACATACACAATGGAGAGCCGGCACAACCTCCTGGGTCAATCGACGCCGCCCTCGCTCCTAGTAGGGACGCTGGGGAAGCGATACCAGCGAAGTGTTTCAGAAGCAATACCAACTGAATTTGATATAATAAAATAAATCAAAATTAGACAATTGGAAAATAGATGAAGAAGAGAGAGAGAGGAAAAGAAGTAAAAGAATACAAAGGAAAATACACAACAAGAGAGAGATGGTAAACCGTTCTTTTCTTTCCGTGGTGGTAAATTTCCGCACAGATGTTTTTCCGGGGTGAAGACGCCACTCGTCGTCGTCTTGGGAGAAGATTTCCGCTCTTTCGTCCTTCGTAGATATGAAACTAATAGGGCCCACGAAGCAGGAAGGCAGGAAGGCACGAAGCAGTCGAAAGACAGGCGAGCGCTTCTCGACCTGTCAGGTTAAAACTCGGAGACTAACTGATTAGACGGCTCGCCAGCCGTCGTTTCGTTGCTGCTCTACTCGTACGAGAAGAGCAGTCTCGGCCTCCGATTGGCTGGGTCCGTGCGATAAGAGGGGACTCGTGTATTGGAGGTCCACTACTTTCGATCTCACGCGGCGAGGTCCGATTTCAATCGATTTTTCGGTTATTATTAACTATTTCTATTATGGCATTAAAAATCGAAAAATGAACCGATCTTATTTATTTGAAAAAAAATGAATTCTGAACAACTTATTTCATTGTAAACGAATTAATGGGTCTGAGTATATTGTATTGAAAGAAATATCAAATGCTCGGAGTCTGATTATTTCCAATGATGAAGGTTGCAAAAATATAAACTTTACTTATAATGCTTAACAATACCTTAACCTTATTAATTTCAAAACTTAAACCGGAATGAATTTCAATGTTGTGAAACGATAGGAATCGAGTAGAGCGTGAGATGAGACAGTAAGAGTGAGAGAGATGGCGATAGCTGAGAAGAGCAGAAACTGGTTTCGGGCCAAACGATCGAGCCATCGGCTGCCTGGAAAAGCGAACTCGAGCCGCAACAGAGTCGACAGTTGAGAGAGTCATTGGGCGAGAGGGGACAGATGATGGAGGGGAAAAGGGGATGTTTGTAGGAAAAACCGAGGAAAGTGGCGGGAAGGGTGCAGAGCAAGAATGAGAGTGTTAGAGTGAGAGAGATGGAGATAGCTGAGAAGAGTAAACTGGTTTGTGTCTGACGAGCCGAGGCCGAAAATGGAAAAGCGAACTCTTGTCAAGCTACCTCGAGTAGGAAAATATTAATAGGTGTGAGTGAAAAAGAAAGAAGATGTTAAAAAGAGAGAGAGGATTTGAGCCAGGAATTTGAAAAGTAACTAATGGTGAGCCAAGAAGTGAGAAAAGGTTGTTTATCTTAAAGGTTTGGAAGACTCCAAATGTTATGTCTTATCTTAGCCTATGGCCGATATCAAATTTTTTAACTGAAATTAATAATCTTCAATAAAAAACTGAAATTCTTACAAATTATTTTAAATTTTAGCCAAGTAGTTGAAATTTTATCTAAAAAATTGTGTATTCTAAAACAAAAAAAGTTTAATTCAACAAAAAAAGACAAATTTTATAGAAAAATTCATGAATTCTCAATTAAAAGAAATAGATTTTCAGTCAGAGAGTTAAGTTTTTATAAATAAAAGATGACATTTCTCCCAAACCAGATGAATTTTCAAACCAGAAATAAAAATTTGCTACAAAACAATTGAATCTTAAACCCGAAAAATTAAAAAAAAAATTTCATTTCCAAACAAATACTTACATTTTCAACTAAAATGATGAATCTTCAACCAAAAAAGTTTAAAGTGTAAATTAAAAATTGTTGAACTCATCCAAAAAGATATAAATTTTACAAAAGAGTTGACTTTTTAGTCAATAAGAATTTATTTTAATTGTAAAAAATAAAAATGATTCAGTCTTTAACATTTATAAATTTATTGATTTATTCTTCAATTCAAAGAATTGAAAATAATAGCTTTGGTTTACATTTTTAACCAGAAGTCTTTGAACTATCTATCTAACTAATTTATTTAACCTCTGTATCGCTTCTTGTAGAGTCATGAAGAGGGACTGGTACCAGTCCGAAACGTTGACAAAGGAGCTGGACTTAAAATAAATTAAATTTCTGACCGCTAAGCTGCATAAGTTTTTTACCATATATACAACATCGGTCGCCTAAGGTCATCTATATTTATTTGAACTATTCCGTGAAAAAAAATGTACACTCTTTTGTAAAAAATCATCTTTCTGGCTTGGAAATTCTACAATTAAAAAAATCCTTATTCACTGAAAAGTCAATTTTTCTTTTTGTTTGACAATTCATCTGGTTTGGGGGAAATTTCATCTTTTATTCATAAAAACTTAACTCTCTGACTGAAAATCTATTTTTTTTATTGAGAATTCATTAATTTTTCTGTAAATTTGGTTTTTTTTGTTGAATTAAACTTTTTTCGTTTTAGAATACACAATTTTTTAGTTAAAATTTCAACTTCTTGGTTAAAATTTAAACTAATTTGTAAAAATTTCAGTTTCTGGTTGAGGATTATTAATTTCAGTTAAAAAATTATCTTTCTTGTTGAAAATGTAACTATTTTGTTGGAAATTTGTTGTTTTTTTTAGTTGAAAATTCAACTATTTTCTTGAAGTAATATCATTTTGAACCTTAAAAATAATAGCGTAATTTATATTTTTCAACCAGAAATCTCTAAAATTTTAAAGCAGAAAAATTTTAAATTGGTAATTTCGTATTATAACGTAATTTGATGAAAAAAATGGTAAAATTAAAATGTGTTAAAAGTTTGCATTTTATGCGTAGGAATTATTGATCGTTTGAATGAAATATTTCTTAATTAAAAATTGGTCATCTTTCAGTTTTAAAAGTTTGAAATACAAAAGATTTCCACCTCAGATAAATCATTTTCAGATTTAAAAGTTTGAATTTTCTAATTTCACCCTGAATTTTGAATCGGAACAGGAAATTTTTCAAAGCAATTGTATGTTCTTCTGAATTGGGTCAAAGATTTTCCGAAAAAAAACTATAATTCAGATCTGGGATAAGGAATTCTACAAAATAATTAAAATTTTGAATTAGCGCATGAAAATTTGAGAAAGATGTTTAGTCAGGGTACATTATAATATAATTAATATAATATATAATTAACTATATATGATATTATAATTATAATAATATTATCTCAACAGATATTAATATTAATATTAATTTTTTAAAACTGCTAGCAATTTTAAATCTTAAAAATTCGGAGGCTACTTAAACTTTCTGGTTTAAAATATAAATCAAACGCTTAAAAACTCCAGCGCAATCATTTACAGCTAATTAATATTAACAATAATATAATTATAATATCCAAGAAAATAGTGATATAGAGCAGTAATATAGATTAAGGACAAGAGGAACTCTAATATAGGCGCAGAAATATGTAATGATTTAATGATTTAATTATTATCCGTCCAGGTGAAAATTCTAAGAGAGAAAATATGTAGCTTCGTTTTATTTGAAAATTTAAGAAAGAAAAACAATATTGTAAAAACCTGTAAAAGTATACAATGAAGACAATGAATTTTAATCTATTTTATATATAATTATAATATCACATACTTAATTATACAATTTATTTTCATTATATACAATAATATAGAAAATATAAAGTATACAATATAATGAACACAATAAAATATACAACAAAATATTAAGCAAGGTATTAATATTCTGATATTGCATATATATTTTTATTTTTAGATTGTGTAAAATATGCAAATATCATTAAAACCGCCAATTTCTTTCATTTCTTTCAAATGCAGATTAAGGTATAAATAAGACTATTATGATATAACATAATTTTAATATTATCATTAATAATATATGTATATACCAATTTATATATAATATTATTAATATTTATATCATTTATGTTTTATACTTGCAAAAATAACGTAACCTCAAAATATGCGCATAGAAAGAGGCGCACGAAGTATTCAAATCATGAAAATCGCCAGCATCGAAACCTGGAAATATTAAAATCTTAATCTTTTGATTTTATTTCAAAGCGGATAGAAAATAGAGATATAAATAGAACCGCCGAAGTTTTCCGACCGTCAATCGTGTACGTTCGAGCTTTCAAATTCAGAAGAGGAGAAATGGGTGGCGCGCGCAACCCAGTCATCGTCTCCTACTATATTCACACGGACATAGCCCTGCCATAGTATTGGACTGCATCTCGTTTCAGATTTGGGATCACTGAACGGCATCGATCCGCCGGATTGTCTAGCGAGTTATCATCCAGGCCTCTGGAGGGCACCTAACCTTAAATCTTCCAGCTTGATTGGAACGTCTAGGTTTCTCGTGGCTATTGACCTGCAATTTTCTAGACCGACTGGAAAGGCTCGTTCTCGCATTTGCTTTCTGTCCTCAAGTGAGTACATTTTTTTATTCTCTTAATTTGCGTTGATTCTCTGGAAAGTCTCGGCGCTTCGCGAGAAAGTTTTCTGATTTATCCTTGAATTAATTTCATTGAAAGAATGTTTCGTGATTTTTTTTTCTTAAGTGGGATCTCATAGTGAGGTTTCTCGGAAGCGTCGAGGTCGCATCCATAAGATTTGGCAGTTGCAGGCGGAAGGGAAAGTCAGCGCCTTATTCGCGGAGCAATTTATTAACGAGGCGAACATCGCCTTCCAGTATTGGCCTGGCACTGTTCCATCACATCTGGGGCGCGTCTTCATAACTCACGCCGCCTTCGAACTATTACAGGATCGAATTGTCTTACGCCAGAAGGGAAGAAATTCTCGAGTCGTGACCAGATTTCCGCGACTGTCAGTCTGTTTATTCCGAAAAATTTTCGTTCATATCCGAATATGAAAGAGATGTGCTTGCGCGGCTCATGCAAGATTCAGAAATGCGTGAAGGAAGCACGCGTCCCAAATTGTCAGCAATACGCGCATGTTTGCGATTAGAATCACGCCGCATACTAGTGACGGTTCGTCATTCGTCCAGAGCCCCTCAGATATGGAAACTATCGCGGAGATCGGCGCGGTCCTTGGTTTATTTAGTAAGCAGTCATAGAGTAAGAAAATCTTGTAATCTCTCGTTAAGGTAAAGCAGTATTATATGCAAAGATATGACAAAAAACCAAATGACAGATGTGATTTGCCTAATGTGAGTTTCTTTGTCGAACAATATTTTACGTTAAGAACGATATTTAAATTCGTAGATTGTTATCTATTGCACGTAGAGCGAAATGAATGTTGCATACAGTGACATTGTCGTAGAGACGGAATGGTAGTGGCACATACGATATTTGTTTACACACTGAGCTCTTTTTATTTTGTTATGCTTTAGAAATAAATTTCGATTTTCTAATTTGGTATTCAGTATCCTCATTGTCTACGCATGACGAGTC
>NC_046661.1:7785590-7803691 GCF_010883055.1 Belonocnema kinseyi | reverse complement strand
TTAACCCGGAAAAAGGAGAAAAGCTTCACGGGGTATCGCCGAAGCCCGAACCAGGTACGGCTATATTTACGCGCACGTGTCAAACGTAAAACTCTCAAGCCAATCTCGATTACTGCGACTATACGCAAATTAGGTTTTTGTTTATCTGGTTAATTTAAAATGAATTACAGTAAGACTTAATTTAGAATTAATATTAACTAAACTAAGCCCTACAAATTAAACAGTAGGAAGGTTGTCTATTTGAAATCAACGTGAGAGTACCGAATAATTCAAAATAAAAGTAGATTAGGGAACTCGGCAACATATAAATGAAAAAATATAATAGTAGCAAACCTTAAGTGTAAGGGATCCTGGTCGTCGAGAGAGGCACCAGAAGAGGAACAAGACGACACATAACCACTAAAATTACGAAATGTCTAACAGTTGTAAACTTGGAGCAGACAGCACCATAAGAGCCGAATACAGATGGGACTGCAGAACAGTTTCGCGTCGCTCCCTAGAGGCAGCACCAACCAGTCACCAGCATAACTGTGATCACACTCTAGGATACCAGGGGGGGGGGGGGGCTTATCGAATCCAGAATCCAAGTACGTGGGCACGAGGCGTTGGTTCAGCGACCACCGGCGAGTGGCAGCACCGGAGGGGCTGCCGTAGCAGACACAACCACCCCTGCAACAACACGTGTACGAGCGACCACGCGCTGTCATGAGAGGAGCGGCCGGTGCGCGCAAGCGACGTTGCGAGGCAACCAGACACAAGCCATAGACGGATTCTACCGTGGAAGGCGCGCATTGGCGGAAGAACCTATTGGAGCTCGTCCGTTGACACCAACCTATCAACGGAGGCCTCGCCAGGAATTTGTAAGGTCCGGTGGAAAAAAGTAGCAAGACGACGTGGTCGAGATTCTGATAAGGAGAAACATATCTGGCGTCAAATAAAAATTAAAAGGACCTTCGAGGGTTCCTGGGTCAGAAGTATGTGACCGACGAACTCCGTACACTCATGAGTGACAGGCAGGTAAGTAACAGCCGTCTTGTAGCTAAGTTTCCTATCTGAGACACCACCCGCCAGGTCGTATTTAGCGGTAGGCACGCGAAATTTGGGAAACTTAGTTACAATATGTACGATACCTATCCTCCGGCAGGTCAGAGCGACGCCCCTTTCTCCCTACTCGGAGTCCTAGTCATCCAGTGGGGGCCGAAGCTAATTACAATATCAAATGAGTAATCTGTTATTCTCTCTTCCTTCTATTGATGAAATTTCCTTTACGGAGAACTGATTGAAAGCCTTGTAAAAGCACTTTTTTTTTTATATTTATTTTTATGAATTTTTTGGTGCCCCGGTTTATAGGTTTTCCTCTCATATCTATTATATATAATTTCCTGTCGTATGGGATGAATTTAAGAATTTTCGCAATGGGTAGAATTATGCCCTTATATTTATCGCTTTTGAAGAAATAGCACTTTTTATGTCTTTTACTGGCGCATATGAAACAAATATGTATATTTTAAAAAATTCCAACACTACGAAACCCTCAACTTTTCCGTAAACTCTTTTCACGCAACCAAAAAAATTTATTTTTTATTTTTTGTTTTAAACATGAAAATATGAAGAGTGCATTATGGAACCCAGAGAAACAAGCTATAAACATATGACCGCCGAAAAATAAGAACAAGTTTTTTGTGAAACACTTTAAGATTTATATACACACACACACACACACACACACACACACACACACACACACACACACATATATATATATATATATATATATGACGGTCCGCGAAGAAAGGCACCTTATACGCCAAAAATCGATTTTTAGGTTTTTACATTAATCGATAGTTGTTGAGTCGCTCTTTCATTTGCAAGAATCGGAAATTTTTTCAGTTGATTACTTTTTTTGTTATTAAGCTCCAATCATAGGCATGATAAACGTAGTCGGAGATCAACCGAGAGGCTTACGAAACCCAGCCCCACTTCTTACCTGTACACCTGTTATGCACTGTGTCCATGAGCTACACTGACTCGCGCCTAAAGATGTGTTGCTAAGTGGTGGTGGTGCTTTTCGTTGACGCCTTCCCCACTACTAAAATGCCTGCTTGCGGACTCGGCTACAATCGCCCGTACTGTAAAAATCAGCTTTTGCGCGTAAGGTCTCTTTGTTCGCGTACGATTACACACACACACACACACACACATATATATATACATATATATCGTTTCGGTTTTGATTCCTCTAGAATCAAACCGAAGGGCCTATGACAAAGCCACCGAATGCATCCTCGGTTTGCGGACAGAGGGTCCCTGTACCAAGGGTTTCTGCTGAATATGGTTACAAAAATAAATAGGCAGTCTCGGACAATTGTCCAGGGTTGGTCCTGAAGGAAGTAACCCCTAAGCGGAGGTGTGAAAACCGTGCCGAAAGCTGAATAGCACCTGGTTGAGGTGTCTATAACGGTGACTCTTGGATACCGGGCGACCTCTCAGAGTACGCAGTCTTATCCTTGCATGCGGGGCTCTACAAGGATGGACGAACCCCTTTCCCTAGCTTCTCGTGGGAACAACAATGACAACACCAAACATAGCTGTATTAAGTACGGTTCAAAATAACAGAACGCGCAGGGCTCCCGACAATGGATCGGCCAACAATGCCGACCACTCTAGAGCTGGGGGAGCCAATGCAAATGGATTATATGCGAAGGGTCGGCGGGATATCGCGATCTTTAGGTGGGCGGAGCAACTGAATCATGACTTGCTAGAGTGCCACGATGCGAGTGTGGCCACTGAACGGGGTTACATGGCACGGCTGCATGCTCTGTGGTGCGAGAAACACCCCGAGCTATCGCACTTTTCGCAGTGACGTCTGTGAAACCATGCTGAACCACTCTGAAAAAGGGGCTATGTAAGCGGAATGCCTACTCTACCACAGCTAGAATAATCCAGAAACAGAGAAAGAGAGGTGACACTAAGAACAAGCGCGGACAGGCATCCAATAGAGGAAGCGCGATGCTTTATGACCCGGAGCAACATCAACACCAAGGTTTCTCTCAAGCCTAAAGATCTGACTGAAATGTATGACGAGCTTCGTGGACATTTTTCCGGAGAATCCGACCTCTGGGCTATCAATTATTGCGTGTATAATGCAGCGAGAGCTTTGGCCGATGCGAACCGTAAAACAAAACCAACGGTTGATCATAAGACCAAAAGACGAATGCATGAACTTGCCATAAAGATAGGCTGGGCAAGTCAGTGCGCGTCTCACATTCAATGTGTGATTGACTACATTACATCTGGTAGGAATTTTACCGCCAAGGTTCGAAGGTTCGCGCGCGAATTCCGGGCCCCTTATCACACACTTAACAAGTCAAAGCTGCTGACCGTCAGGCAGCATTTTGTTGAGAGAATACGGATACTATCTGACGCTAAGAGAAGTCTAGAGCGGAGAGAGGTGGGTTAGAGAAAATCAACAGTTTCTCTCTGACCCATCTCGACTCTTCCAAGACCCTCCAGTTACTGTCGAACACCCACCCAAACCAAAGGGGGTTGAAGTATTTTGGAGACGAGTCTATAAAGTGCAGCATAGACTGGACGAAGATTCAGAAAATATAAATAGCTTCAAGGAGCTATGTGATGCCCTCATAACACCTGATAAAGAATGCCCACCCATCACAACCGAGATGGTAAAAAAAGTATTAAGATGGATGAAGAACTATTCCGCACCGGAACCAGATTGGATCAAAACCTTCTGGTGGAAGAAGTTTTCTTCAACCCATTAGAATTTGGCCCGTATTTTCACCTCATATTTAAAGACCTTACTACGTTATTCATTTATTTAACTAAAAATTGAAATGGGAAAGTTTCGTAATTTACTTACGCTCAGTAGGAGGTAAGGTCCGGTGGATCAGTGAAAAAAATCACCGACAATGAACTGTAAACGCTTGAGACAATCGTCAATTACTATTTAAAAGACACACTCAAGACTCACTCTTTAAATTATCCGATGACGTTTCAATCTTTTCAAGTTCGTGTATGCTGAGGGAGACTTTTTGAGAATTACAAGGAAAACTATTGGCCTAAAGATTGACTGAGTACTCTCAGCGACTACCTTTCGAGAAACTAGTTCCAAACTAGAAGATAAATAACGCCAAATGGCAAGAGAAGTTTAAACACAGGTGAAAACAGGAGTACCCTCCTTTTCTTCGGTGCAGCCCCCAATATAACAAATCAAAACACTGGGGCTCCAACCACGGACATGAGTACGGCTATGGAATTTGAATTGGAAAAGATGACCCTGCAGCAATGAACCTTCCATATCCCTACTTTTGGTGGCAAAACACTCCTCTTAAAAGACTTTATTCAATATGTAGCGAATGGGTCGGTTAACTTGAATGAAACCACCCAACCCACCATTGTGAAAATATTTTAAAGTAAACTAAAAGAAATTGCCAGAAAGAACTTGTAGGATAAGACATTCAATAAGATACACGAATTCATTACCCACGTATAGAAGCGATTTGCTCCTACGAAGAAGTATCAGTGGTACATTGAATCAATAGTAAATTTACGAATAAGGCAAACAAAGAGTGTTTGTGATTATTATGAGCATACCTTGGGGTTGCTTAGTAGAACAAAGCATTCTTTCGGTGAGTTATACACGTTACCAATTGATAATACGACCATGCTGATGAAACCGGTAACAGACTACGCCTTGAACGCTTACATTAGAGGGTTACTCGACAAGCTGACAATAAATAAAGGATACAATAAACAACGAAGAACTGAGTAAATGAGCGGTGCGACAAATGTCCTCCAAAATACTCCAACTGTTTAAAATCAAAACGTTTTTTATACTTCTACGCTTCCAAACTACAATCCTTGAAATCCACCTTTTTACCCGTTTTGAAATCGATTTCCCCTAAAGGATGGTAGACAATTAGATGACTCTTTGGGGGTAAGAAAGTATCAATCGTTAAAGATTACAGAGACTTAAATAAAAAGATAATCGGTGACGCCGACCCTTTAACTAATATTACTGAGACACAAAATCAACTATGACGGTCGAGCTACTTTACAGTATTTAATTTGGTACGTGGATAACATCAAGTCGAAGCTCACCCAGACGATAGAGTAAAAACCGGATTTTCTACTCGCAGAGGACATTTCGAATACTTACGAATTCCTATGGGTATAGAAAACGCTGCCTCAACCTGCCAGCGCCTTATGGACAAATTCCTAAAGGGATGCTCGGTTCGGAAGCCTTTGTATGCCTGGATGGTATAGTAATCTATTCGGAAACTCTAGAGGAACACGGCAAAAAGGTTCGGAGACTTTTTAAACGACTAAGGGAAGCGAATCCAGAAAAAATTAAAGCTATAAAAAATTTTCGTAGACGCGGAACTGCTAAGGTGATCAGACAACTCTATGGACTATCAGAGTATTTTCAGCGATTTCTTTGAAACGATTCACAATTAGCGAAACCTTTAGCAGCTCTGCTGAAGAAAGAAGCTAAAGTCATATACGAATTTGAACAAAGGCGATGCTTCAGCAAACTACGCACTTACATCTTCCGCCAACTCTTCTTACATTATGCCGATTTTAGCAAAACCTTCAAATTAAATACCTACGCTTCTGACTGAAGCAGAACCGGTCTTGATACAAAAAAAGGACTCAATGGATATGCTTATCGCACATTACTTAAAAATAATGAGTTCCACTAAACAGCGCTATTTTAAGTCTCTGAAAGAAATTCTAGCTGCTTCACATGGCTTAACGAATTTCCGCCCCTATTTATGTAGACGCGAATTCATAATAGCATGCGACCATGAACCCATCAATTGAATAACATATGTATACTAAGAACCGCGGGGTGAAGTTGCTTCGTTGGCGTCGGACATTAACGACTATCAATATACTTTCGAATACACGAAGGGGAAGTTTCGCAGGGAATTAACCGATTTTTATGACTCCAACATAATTAAGTTCTCAAAATCAGGGAACACAAATAATGCAGCAATTTCAAGCAAACTCAACCAGGACGATGGAAAAAATGGTGTTCAAACTACATCAGCCGACAAAAACACTTACCGGGCCTTACCGCTTTCACAATTCTCGAACAAGGACAGTATTAAGAAAGGTATGAATCCCGAAACAGCTACTCACAAACCAGAGAAAATGGGTCGAATGACTCGATCTGGAAGCCAGAAACCACTGAAAATGCCAAAATCTACACACATTGTATTAAAGGCGACAGTGAATAGCTCCATGGGAAGACTAGTTGTTCAGAAATCGATCCCCGTTCATCTTAAGATCTTAGAAGGAAGGCACCTACTGCCATCCACATCAAGCACTGGATCCGCTCCCAGCGAAAGAAAAACGGTATAGAGAAGGAACGTGGTTATCCTCCTAGTATTGTCTTCCAACTTATCAGTGCTTATAGAAGATCGTCTACTTGGAAATGGCCTCCTCCCTCCTCTACTCAAATCTTGGTTCTAAAGTATATGCGACAAAACTACAGACGAGTATGTAGGCGAAGCTTGCATTTACAACAAAAGCGAAGCATCGGAAGGCGGTATAGGCGTGTAATTTAACCACGCTTATCCGTGGAATATCCCTCACCTCGCTGCTGAAAGGCAAACGAACAACGCTGCCGAAATTCAAGCGGCCACAACAGCTGCAAGAAAAACGAATAAAAATGGCACCAACAAGCGACTGATAAATACGGATTCGAAGTTCCTTGAAGACAGTCATACTAAATGGATCCCTTACTGGGAAGTCAGCGAATGAAAGTCTACTGATGGTAAACCTATTGTAAATCCGAGAAAGTTCGAAAAACTGAGAAAAGCACTAGAGACCCTTGATATAACCAAGAAACATGTCCCTCGTCACCAAAGGATAGTAGACAGTTAGATGACTTATTATCTAGTACGAGCGGGAAGCAACAGAAGCAATGTTGCCTAGAAAGTCATGCTCCAGAATTCAGTACTTTTTATAAAGAACAATGTGTTACTCATTGGCGTATCTAGGGTATGGTAGGTAGGACTCGTGCAATGAGCGTAATCTTAGGGGGTGGAGGCGCAAAAAATCACTTAAATTAACATAAAATAGTTTTTCACAAGTAAATTTTCACATAAATATACGATGAAACATTTTGTAGAACAAAAAAAGGTTTTATTATTACTCGAATTATTTCGAAAATTTTTAATGAATGAATACATTCGAGTACCGTAAATCAGTAGGTTTTTTATCGATAGCACATTTTGCATGTAGGGGTGCGAGAGTCGAAATGGCACAATGTATATTTTGGTTTTTTTACACACAAAAATGATTCTATAATCACGTAAAATGAATATTTGTATTAATTAATTTCATATTCATCATTAATTGATGTTAGGAATGATACTTGGCTAGACGAATTGTTATTAAAGTCTTGTATCAGTTAGTATCTGTATTTCAAATAATTAATATAGCATTAGATCTAAACACGTCATTCATCCATATCCTGTAGACAGGCCTATCTCTGAGAAACATTTTGAATGAAAATTTCAGAAAGCGTGTCGATTAAAAGAAAAAGGACGCTATATTATCTTTAGAATAAGGCTAAATACATCAAAATACAGGAAAATAGAAAGCTGTTTATAATAAATAAAATAAAAGTAACCTGGCTAATATCTAGCAATTGATAGTCCAGTGCCGGCAGTGGTACTACAATGGTGCAATGGCACAACTGTACAAGTGAATCAAGCGCGACAAATTTTTATTATTTCCCTGAAGTACATTGTTTTATTTAAAAAGTGATACCAATATTAAAAAAATATCCATAGATATCAAAACCGATATTTTCAAAAATAGCAACAACCCGAATGAAACATGTGGCATTGTCGCTTCACTTTGGACCTACTATTATCGATTTACTTTTTCTTTCCGGTCGAAATAGGAGTGGGTTGAACTAAAAAATAGGCCCCATGATTGCAACTCGATCGAAAATTATAGAAAAAGGCGTCGGACTTGCTTTTCAGGGACAAAACGTGGCCACAGTCGAGAGTGGAAAAAATACTATATGCAACACGGGACGAAAGTAGATTTTTCTCTTGGATTATTACTGCCCTCGTAACAAGTAAACCCACCCGCGGAAAAAATCTGCTCCTTTTACCTCTTGTTATATAATGTACTATTTTTAGGCTGGAAGAAAATGCTGTAATAATTCGGAAGAGGAAAGAAAGTTGAGTTGAGGGTTGGAAAAGATAAAAATTAGAAGAACAGGAGACGGAAAAATCCATCAGATTGATGATGTCTTTTCTCGAAAAGTTCAATCCAAAAAACTCACGCCGTCTCGCGAAATCACCATCAGATGAACTGGGTTTTTCAATATGTGTTTATAATTATAGCTTTTCTAATACAGAAGATTTTCATTCATTTTTGACAGTTTCTGGAAAATCAGAGAAAGCAAATGCATCGTCAGAAGAAACAGATATTTCCGAAGTGCCAGCAAGCGACGCACTCAACAATAAGTTTATTGATAACATCTCTCTAAACATCTTTCTGACGAGACTTCGTATGAAATGAACGACTTTATTAAATATCATGATGTCGGACTTCTGAAATTCAACAATGATTCCGGAAGAGGAATAATGGATGGCACGACCGGAGTAGAAATAGTCCAGCACTTGAAACAATTACTGCTCATCAAAATGTCAAGAGTCATTGGAAAAGTTTTGCACAGTGGAAAGAAATAGAGCCAAATTTCATTACAAATTGAAGTGTCGTTGTTTTGAATATTTTGTCACAGATCGAGCCAGAAAAATGCAATTCGCGTGAGGTTTTGAAAAGGATTCCTCACTTTTTGCAGGGTTGAGTGCTATAGAAAAATGAAGAGAGTCATAAAATAAACATTTAATCGTATTTCTCAATAAAGGTTTGCACGATTGAACAAAATTGATGATTGTGATGTTGCAATTTGCAACTCACAAGGCACATTTTATAATAATATTTAAGTTAAAGATGATTGATTAAATTGTAAATTATATTGCAGGAGATTACACTGAAGCTACACAATGCTCCATGATTCATGTGGATCTAGTTTGTAATTGTATTTCTTATCGCTGATTTGTTCAAAATTCTTATTTTCCTACATGTGAACCCTTTCTCTCATTCAACATCATCATCACGGGACGTCGCAGGAGGCTGGAGACCATCGGAACTCCGGAAAAGACTTAGCTAACTCACTACTTCTACTAAAACCTTGAATTAGTAATTGAAATTCTGCCGCCACTTCTACCATTAAGCGTTGCTGCCAACCTAACATCTGAAATTTTCGACTGAGATTTGCTTTCAGTTAGTGACAGCAACTCACCTGGATTTTCCGCAAGGCCTCAATTGTTCTAGGAGGCTCCAGGATTTCATGATCAACAGAAAATATATTTCGTCTGATTATTAGATGGTTCTTATGTCGTAACTATACTGTTTATACCAGGTAAACGTATAATAACTCTGTATCTTAGGCCCGAATCGTCAATACTACCAACTTATAATCACGGTACAAGAATTTTAATTATTATAAATGAGCCTGTTACTTCGTGAAGGTTCGAGGAATGCTTTCGGAGAGTAAGAACAATGGTTTACATTTGTTACCCTCAGGCAAACAGAAACGGGAATTTAAATATTAAAACCATAAATAACTGTATCATTTTACATCATGCGACATTGCTTTACTTCTACATGTGTCCACGCGATGTTGCGGAAGTATCTGAATTCCGAGCAGTCAATAAGGAGCAAGACGGACATGACGTAGGTATGTTAGGTTATAAATTCTCGAGCGAGCAGCACTTTATTTCTTACTCCTTTAAATCCCAGTAGTCCTAGTGTTTTATTAGTGTGAATTTCTCGCCGCTTCTCTGAGGGTTCAGGCCAGGTGACCCGGGATTCTCCCAGAGTGAGGGTGATTTTATCTGCATCAGGCGGATCAGTCTGTAAGATTTTCCAGTTTTTAGTCGTGTGAAACCTCTCAGTCTTTTTTTTATTTGCCCGGAAAGAAACCCCAAGACTACTTTATTCTTATTAATGTTGTTCTAGAATACGTTAAATCCATTTTGTTTTGCTTAAGTTGGCCCAGAAAGCCCTGCGATTTAATTTATTTCATTTTAATTGGCCGTAGAAATTTGAAAATCTACCTAGTTGGTCAAAAAAACTCTATATTTAATTTTTCATGCGTTTAGTGTGCAAGAAAGCTCTAAAGTTAAGGTTTTTGTCCAGTAAGCTCTCATTAGCGTTTTTATGGCTAGTTTTGCCGCGTGGCCACGAGTTTTCCACAGATTGTATTGTTTTAATTCGACACTGTGTATTTTGATTTTTTGTACTTGTCTTTTGTGCTCTGATCTTGCGCATTTTTATGTTGTAGTCTGATTTGGTGCAATTTTCCTATGAAATAAATGTTGTAAATTTTTATAGTCGTTTGCCCCAAATCCTGACTTTAGTGAATGATCATTTTCAACCTCGTGTCCCCAAAAAATAAATTATTATTTTGTAAAGATAAAAATATTATCTTAACCCTCTTTGTAAAATGTGTCCCTTAAAATGAGATATGTTTTCATATACTGAAAACAGTTTCTTCTCCCACAACCCAATGCCTTTGAATAGTTCCTCCCTCCCTCTTATCATCTAACCATAATTTGTTGTTTTCTACGCTTCCTCACTTTTTTAGGGAAAATTCTCTATAGTAAATTGATGGGTTGCTTGATGGGTTTATTTTGTCCTGGGGTTTCCCATGAGGACACATGTTAAGAGTATGTAAAGAGAACGAAAGAATTTGTATTTATATATATTTAGAAATATATGAATATACCTGAAGAAGATCGATTTGTGCGTGTGTATTCAATTTTACAAATGCTTTTCACAAATAATTAAATACTGTTATTTTTTAATTAACATAAAAAGTGAGTAAAATTAGTGAATTTATACATCCTCACATATCCCATAGTAAAAAACTTGGACAGTGTTGATGTAATATCGTGGTCATAAACAGGTGTGTAGGCACTCTTTAGAAACAACGACTGATTCATGTCTGGACTGTGCATGCCTTTTTTCTGTCTCTAGCTCTACTCATTATGGATCAACTAGAAGTTGATTTTAATTACTCTTAAAGGAAGCCAGCCTTTTCTTCAAATATGCGATAACGCAAGTTCATGCGTTATCCTGTTCCACTGATCTCTCTTTCTGAATGAGATACTTGTCAACCTCTTGACAATATTCATTACGAGGAGAACCAGCTTACGTCAATGCAACTACGAGGTGCACTAGCTGTCATCTTTTAATTGGATGTTCAACGAAAATAAATATAAGCCTTAGCTCTATTTAAATTGTAATTGTCTTCGAAATTAATTGGATTATTTATTTAAAATTGTAAGATAGTTACATTGGTCGTATTATAATATTACATTGGTATTATTCTTATGATGGAGAACTTACTCTCTGAGTTATCTGAGATATCTCAGTCTATTCAAAGGACAGAGACTAACTTTAAAAAATTGGGCAAATCCAATATTACAAAGGCTATTACTAAAGCAAGAATAGAACCTCTTGACAAACGTTGGCAGAAATGGGAAAGTTTACACCTGCAAATCAAATCTATGACTTTTTCTATGGAACGCGACAAAATAGGTTATTTTTCAAAAAGAAAATTTTTTCTGTTCGAGGATATGTATTTAACCCTCTACCGCCCACAGTAACATATATGTAACGTTTAGAAGACTTGAGTTTTTTAAAATATGACTTTGAGACGAACAGCCATTTTTAACGCAAGGATTTACATGAAAGTCAGAACAGTAATGAGCTAGAATCTTAGTTTTGTATACACTCCGCCATTGGAATAATATGCCTAAATATCTCAAAATTCAGAAAAAAAGAAAGTTTTAAGGGCGGTCGGGGGTTAAATGCTCGTGACGTCTTGATTCATCAACTTGATTTAATTAGTCCGGAAGTTGCTGCGTCAGAAAGTTTAAATCAATCTCAAATTTTTAAACATGATTCTGTATCGGTTAAACGTCCTCAGATTAAGTTACCACAGTTTTCTAGATTGCACTATTTGAAAACGGCTCTCAAAAACTTAAAATGCGAAACTCATTCATGGAGTGACTTATTAATTTTTGTAATTACTAAGAAAGTGGATAATACGTCCTTGAAGGAATAGGAAATGCAGGTTGGTGCTGATACTGATTCTTGAACTTAAAATGATCTAGACACATTTTTAGACAAGCGTATTCGCGTTTTGGAAGCTATTAAAATTTCGAAAGTCGGTACGAGTTCCTACGAGAATCGTAAATCAGGAGTCAAAAGCCACCATGCATCATCTGTTTCTAAATATTTATTTTGTAGAGAAAATCATTCATTTTAGATGTAAAGAATTTAAAGCGTTGTCTACTGAAAAGAAAATTCGTGTTTCAAAAACACGCTTGTGTAAATTGTTTGTCTACAGGTCATAGACCTTAACAATACGTTACACTTGTGCAAAATGTCATCGAAAGCACAATACTCTTCTTCACTTTAAAAACTGGAACACAGCGAATGAACCGGCTGCTCTCGCACAAGAGAGTAACTTAGTCAGTCCTAACATAAACAATTCTCAAATTTCGTCTTCTTCACAAACTAATTAAAATACTCCAGTAAATAATGATCACCCTATGGTGATAAGGGGGGCGCATCATGTCCTTCAGAATAATAAATCTATTTTTCTTTTAAATAATTACGAGAGGATTCCAGGTAACACTTTTCTTGCCACGGCAGCTTTTGAATTGAAAGCAGACAATGTCAAATGTGACAGTTTTCGAGTATTGATGGATCAAGGATCTGAATGTAGTTTTCAATCTGAAAGAGTTTTTAAGATATTAAAACCCACTTGTCATAAAATTAATACCTAAGTGTATGGTGTAGGTGTAGAATTTATCGTTAACGCTGAAAGACTAACTCAAGTATGGTTACGTCCGAAGAATTCAAAGCGTACTCCTATTTCATTACAAGCCCTCGTCTTGTTCAATTTAACTTCATATGCTCCTCATAAATTGCCAAGTCATTCAAATCTAAGAGAATTAAGAAATTTCAGCTCAGCGGATCCCGATTTCTTTGAATCCAATAGAATAGATGTTATTTTGGGAGCAGATAGATTTGGATCCTGCTACTACCTGTTTTAAAACAAGGTATTCTCGGTTCCTTAACAGCCCAAAATAGTCTTTTTGGATGGATATTATCAGCACCTATTTACCAGTCTCCTTCCTCATTCTCTTTGACTCATGATGAAATTCGCTACGAGAAGCATTTTGCTGCTAATTGTACTGGATTGCTCTCCGGTCAGTATATGACCAGATTACCCTTTCGAAATGGTCTTTTCACCGACATCGGCAATTCCTTAGGTAGAGTATACCTACCTCTTCTTTAAACTTGCACTTGTATATTGGGCCGAAATTATTAATAGACTTAATTTCAATCATCTTACGTTGGCCCATGTCACAATTTGTTCTTTTAGCCAACGTTGAAAAAATGTTCCGAAAGATTAAAGTTGATCCACATGAGTGTGATTACCAGCGTGCGTTATGGAATTCACCAGAAGATAATCTCGAAGCCTGGCGATTAACCACCGTCACATATGAAACAGCTTGTGCCCTGTAACTCGCTAATAGGGTTGTTAAACGATTGGCTAGTGATGAGGGATATGGTTTTCCTAAAGCAAAGACTATTTTAGAAAATAAACTGTACTTTGATGATGTTCTCTCCGGCGTTGATACTGTCGAGGAAGCAAGTGAGTTGCGAGTACAGGTTTCACACCTGATGGGACTTGGAGGTTTTCATCTTAGAAAATGGGCCTCAAATAATGAGTCACTGTTATCTGATTGCTCGCAAGGCGATCATTAAAGAGCTTTTGATTTTTTTCCGTGGAAGATATACAGCTGAAAATTCTAGGATTACATTGGGATCCTCCCAATTAACCCGAGTAAAAACTAACTTTGAAGACCCACATTTTAAAGACTTTCTGGAATAGAACTACGCTTAAGTCATATTGCGAAGCACGATCTACATCTCTGGCATAAAGTATTAAAAATGTCAAAGATGGGTTAGTTCCGTTATCTTTGAATCCAAAGATGATTGCCCATGTAATCTATTGCCATTGCCCAATAGGGTATCTTTTAATAAGGGTACTTTAGGCCTAATACATAATAGGCTGGAGCAAGGTGTAACTTTCTTCCATGATTAAATTAAGAAGATTTTATCACCCTGAAGTTTTTTGACTTACTTACATGATAGAAAATAGAAGTATCATTTATCAAAAGAACTTGCTTATCCCATAAAAATTTATCCTCAAAATCAATATGTGCAAAATTTACTATTTCGAAATAAAGGCTCCAAGGGTCCTACTCTTCCGACATCACCTCAATCAATTATACGAGCAATTTAATCATCTTTTACCGGTCCTACAGCGATTTATATCCTTTATCGGGATAATTGCCATGCACTACGAATGACATCGAAGCAATTTAGATTATTTTTTAAATTAAAAATATAATTATCAGTTCACAATAGGAGACGTTTCAACATATAGTGTGAACTAAGTTAGTATTAAGGTAAAGGCAAACGAAAGTCTACAATTTCGCATACTGGTAACAACTGGGGATGCTTTTTCAAAACTATAGAGAGAAAATAGCTTTAAATAGAGCACACACTAATTACACACCGTGCGGACTAGAAAAAGGTAAAACTCCTTTCTTCCTTCCCTGATGGGAGTCCAAATTCCAATAAATATTGGTCATGAAGAATAACTGTCTCCCCCTCATAAAAAAATCAATTATAAATTAATAATATCATCAAACCAAAAACCTTCTTAGACATGAATCCTCGGACTAGTAAAAACATGTAGAATGTTTTGTTAAGGAACAAACTAAGCCTTAATAAATAAATACGCAATAAAATCATTTGCAGGATCTTTTTCCCACGAAGTGTTTAGGTCTAGTCAAACCGCAAATATTGGTGCCCCGCTCGCCGAATTTGGATGGTGAAACTAGTTACCCTTTGTCAGCTTCCCTTGGCTCACCAAAAATATTTGTTTGACGGACATATTTCAATATTGTCGAGTAGACACAACAGTCATTTCTCACTGTCACAGCGCCCATGTGTTATGTTTTTACTATACAGTGACCGAGGCTGTTGATTTTCCCATGCCAAAAATTTTATAATCAACAATTTGAACAGAATGAAACAAGGAGAGAGAAAAGAGAGTTAAACAGAAAACACGCCAATTACACAGCGAGCGGACTGGAGAATAGTAACACTTCTTTTCTCCTACCGTCCCTAAAACCTCGTGCCACTCCTTCTTAATAATAAAAGCCTGATACTGCCGGTGATCGACGAAACCACTAAGTATTGTTTAACAATGTTTATTGTTAATAAAAAGTAAAGACTCATAAAGATAAAATCAATAATAACGGTCTTTCTCTTGAACAAATTCATTTATAAATTATAGTAGCATTAGACTTCCAGATTCAAGTAAGGAATATGATGAATAAAATTCATAAATTCAGAGAGTACTGACTCACGCACGATCCATCAATGAAAAGTCGCCATGCACTTGATACGTGATCGTAGCCCAAGAGGTCCAATAGTTCAGATACATCTGAAGAACAACCAAGTTTATCACTCTGTTCATCAGCTTTAAAAATTTCTCTGAAAGAAATTCGATCATCTTCACAGGACAGCGTGATTTTAAAGTCATCGTCCACCAAATTCCATTGCTTCAATCGAGAAGTGATCACCTCAGACTGTCTCCGTTATAGACATAAATCTCGTTTAAAATCATGAAAGTCTACATTTCATACTACATGTTGTTCTCTTGAAATTGATGCAGACGAAAGTACTCTTTATCAACATCTTCATGATCATCAGCTTGACCGTGTTTACCGAGTTGGACATTTTGAAATTCCTGAACTGTAGTTGAGTGAACCATATCGTTCATGACTTCGGGTTTCGTTACAGTCAAAACATCAGCAGTCGTTCAGTTTATGGTAGGCTGATGATGCCATATCATCGGAGCAGGTAAGGAAATTCGAACTTTATGGCAACTTTTCAATTTCCATGCTTTTAACTTCAATGATCACTCGACACACGCGAATCCTGGTTCATACCTGCGTTCAGAGGGAGTATATTGAAGTTTGAAAAAATCTTTGCAGCTATCAATTATATCTTTATTATTTATTAACTGCAAACGATGCTGCTGATCAACGAACAAACTAATCAACGAACAAACTAAGTTGTTAGGATTGAAACAAAAGAAAGTACAATAAGTTGATATTGTGACCGTACCCTGTGTGACGCGCACCGATATAAATTTGACTTCAGCTACGTACATGCGAATTAACCAAAAAGTTTTTAAAATCTTAAAATGCACACAACTCCGGCAATTTTCACCGAACTTGATACAAGGATAACTCATTCTACACGGAATTAAATTAACTTTTAAAATGTTGTATTGAAAAAAATATCCAAGATCGAAAAATACCTTAAAAATATTGTCAAATTTTAGAAAATGTAAAAAAAATCGAGAAATCACAAATACCTTCAACTGCAGTCTTGTCAGATTTTATTTCGAGAAAATGTACAATAGATAGTCGGAACGGTATGTATTTAACCTTTCTAAAAAATTATAAATCGGATAAAAATGTGTATTTGAAAAAGATGTATTTGAAATTTCTCCTCCACCATTTTTCTTAGGTTTACTAGACCTACAACTTGTGATAGGTCTCCATAAAAGTGTGAAACCTCTAATAACTTTTCCTGTAATTGAGCTAAATGGTTGGCGTATCCTCAACCATTAAAGTTTTATTTGGCAATCTTTATTGACCTAGGAAATCCTTCTAAGTTTTTGGTTTTATAATGAACCATAAAGTCCTTAAGTTTATCACTTGATATTGACCATCAAAGTCCCAGATTAATTATTGTCTTTGACAAAGAAAGCAACAGTGTTGCAATCTATTATAAATGAATTACTCATTATTCCTTTTACTTATTGTTGAATTATCCTTTTTAATATAACTAGTCGTCCCGACCCTAAGCCCAAATTATAGAGCACGTGAAGCAATGAGAAAAGAGTTAATTTAAGTTAATCTTATTAACTTTTAAATTTTAAATGCGAGCTATTGTTTGAAAATGCGTTATGTCTAAATAACTTTTATATTCATACGACGAATGTAAATAACTTTTATGTCTAAATAAATTTTAATCATTTTGTTTAACCTAAATTTTTGAATAGTTATTGATGAAGCAAGTTTCCTAAAACGGATACATTGAAGAGAATTTGTCTGTTTTTATATTCAATAAACTATGTTTATGATTTATTATACATTTATATATTTATGATTTGAATGATTCAGTTATTATCAATAGCGTTAAGAAAACATTTTTCTGTCACAAACTACGCCCTCTGCGAGATTATCCTTCTTTTGATTTGAGCTAGCGGGGAGGTAATAGAGAAGTTCAGATTTTGATACACCATAACACCAAAATGTCATTTGTTTTGGCTAAGCTAAATTTAGAATCTGAAAATTAAAATTATAATTTTGTTCGGTTTTGAGATTTTGCGTTGTCAATTGATTTTGTTATTCTTTCTGACCCATGAAAGATATGGTGTCCGTCATTGTTTATTATTATAAAGTTATCTTCAGGTTACGGTACCGAAAATATATTAACTCTTTCTTTACAAAAAGGGAATAATATTACAAAGATTATGCGGCAAAACTCTCGTGCACCCTGCGGGAACGAAGCGACCAATGGACAACCGCTTTCTGCATTCTGCCCGCAAGTGTCCTAGCATCTTGTTGACACGCATATATGTGTTTCAGGCTATTAACCAGTTTAAATTTTGCACCTCTAAGAGCGACGATGATAAGGACAATTAGATTAACAGAATATTCCGGGTATATCCGTCGGAATTCCCTTATAAGGTGTCTATATCTCTGTTTCTCTTCATTCCCCTTGGCTATGGATTTTTTGGCTGGTGCCAAAAATTCGATAATAAACATGATTCGTTTTTCAAAGTAAAGGAGAACTATGTAAGGCCCCGATTGCGC
>NC_046661.1:7784358-7785490 GCF_010883055.1 Belonocnema kinseyi | reverse complement strand
TCGGTAGAACCCCGGTAAATCACACTTATAGCCACGTATCACGACCGTGAGATAGGTGTTCACCGGGCACGATAAAAGCATAAGGACAAGCCGGCGAGACCCTCGTGTCTCTTATGAATACGAAGCAATCCAGGGACGAGAGATTTCTGTATCCCTTGCCTTAAACCCCTATTTATCCTTTAATCTCGATCTCGTCTCTATTCACTCTCCTCGACGCTTTCACCACCCATAAAGTTCTCCTATCAACTGAAGGGAACGCGCCTTTAAGATCCACGAAAAACCTCCCCCCAGACTCTTGGGAATTTCTTCCTCTATACTTCCTTCACTATCTCCCTTAGCCCCTCCCGAATCGGTTTGACGATAAACAGTCACGCTTCGTTCTCTACCTCGTCCATACCAGCTGGCTTTGACCTTTTTATCTTTCTTATCTTTTTATCTATCTCTCTTTCATTCACTCCCTATCTTCTTGTTCATACCCACTACAATCTTCTGAAACTTATTAATTATATATCAGCCCCTACATACTCCTCTCTCTTATTAGGAACCTCTTTTTACTTTCTGTACTACCTTCTAATTTTTCTTTTCATTTTCTCACATTTCCTTTTCTTGTTTCCAAATACATCCTTCTGCACGAAACCTTCCACTTTCTCTTTTAGATCCTCCTATATCTCCTTCACCAACTCCCCTACACAGCACACCTTTCATTTTTGTTACCTCTCGGATGGCTCCCTGTTCCAAGTTACCCTCTATCCTGTCAACACTTCTTTCTTACGTTGCATTTCACCGACTTCTCCGCTTATCCACAATCTTTATGGTTGATTGTCTAATTCGTATCTCAAATCTTGAAGTCCTTTCTCATACGTTCCATCTGCTTTTTAGTCCTCCTTATGTCTTCCCTTAGTCCACTAATTTCGCCTTTCAACATTTCTCGGGCTTCCTTTTCCCACTGCTCCTTAGTTTCTGGCGGTGACTTACCTGCCTTACCGCTCTTCTTCAGTGGACTATCTACCGCAATTTTCATCCATATCTCTTGACTATTTCCCTTTCCCTCCTGATGTTGATCGACACCCGAACACATGCTGCGACCCACAGAGGCATGCCGAAAGATGCATTCCTGTCTACTTTACTACAA
>NC_046661.1:7781125-7784348 GCF_010883055.1 Belonocnema kinseyi | reverse complement strand
CTGCTCTTCCGTGAGTGACAGGAACTTCTATATAGTGCACCTACTGCAGCGGACAGGTGACCCTGAAATCTTTTACCGCTTATCGCTTAACCTATCGAGAATGGGGTATCATCGCAACCAATTGAACTAATTTTATTTTATTTCTATGCAGGTATTTAAAAATTGTGTTGCAAATGTTTAATGTTACATTAGGAAACATTATATAGGAAAGAAGTGCTCCTACATTTTTGTTGGACTTTTCGTTGAAACAATTCTGTTTTTTTTTTTACAATAAATAACTATAATAAATGGTTTATTGGAATGGAAGCTTCTAATGTGTCCCCTAAGGTTTTACATTTTTCTTACACCTTCTCTATTCCTTTACACACCCTCCACACACTTACTTGGTGGTGGAAGGGGGACCTACAGTTTAAGGTGGGTTCCGAACCACCAAGAGCAACAGTCCTAAGTACTTAGAGAAAACCTTTTTCTCTAGAGGTACCGGTCCTACGACTCTCCGGAGATGAACAACTCCCTTGCTAGGCTAGTGTTCACCGCATGGGCCACCGAGACTCTTCCAGAGTGCGAGGCGGGAATCGAACCCGCAAGCCGAAGGAGTGGGTCCAAAGCCTACGCTTTAGTCCCCACGACAAGTGAGAGGCTATTTTTAGACGTAAACTCCAGCGAAAATTGGCTGACTTGTAAGAGGAGCTTATATTAAAAAATTTTCAGGAGTCAAATAAGAAAAATCCTTTGCATCCGCTGATAGGGGAGCTATTGGACGTGAATGAAGCGCAGCTTCGATTCGTGTGAGTAGAGCTGAAAACTCCTCATGAGTAAATGTATGCAGACCTACGATCCTACGCAAATGATGTTTCACGTTCTTCACGGCAGCCTCCCACAAACCCCCGAAATGGGGTGCAGAGGGCGAAATGAAATGCCACGATGTTCCGTCTGTAGCGAGCTAACTATGGAATTCATTATCTTTTTCATATGCCTCTAGCTACTTCTTCAATTCACTATCCGCACCTTAAAATTTTTTACCATTGTCGCTATACATGTGCGCAGGTCTTTCTCTACGAGATACAAAGCGGTGGAAAGCTGCCGGAAAGGCATGAGAAAAACAATCTGTTATTAGTTTAATGTGAAATGACCTAGTATATCAGCAACAAAATACAGAAATATACACCTTTCGACTCTTATGTCCACGTCCAGAACCAAGTCGAATATCAAAAGGGGCTTCATAGTCCACGCCCGTATTACGAAAGAGTCGGCTAGAAGCAATTCTAAAATCTGATAGATTCCCATCACTTGCTGCGAAACAGCCGCATGTTAACGAACGTAATTAATACATTCATTTACCAGGCCTTTCACTAAGGAACGAGCCCCCATAATACAAAAATTCTGCTCAAAGTGGGTAAGGTCAGTTTAGATCCTCCACGCAATGATCTGAGATGGGCATGTGAAGCGATGAATTCAATGATCTTATGGCGTGGTAAGATAACTTTAATGGCTTAAAGAAGGGTTTAGTCGTAAGAAAACCTTTCTCGTGTTTTTTCCTTAATTTGACTACAAAAGAATAGTTTTGCACTGATTAAAGCCAGAATAATCGAGCTTAGCCGATTTCTGACGTTTGAAAAGAGAGAGATGGGTATCCTAGTTTGGCCCTATTTTGCTTGGTAATTTTATACTTTAGGATTTTGACGAAACAAAGAAAATAGGCCGTTACACGAAGCAGTTTTGGCCAGAAAGAGTATCTATATACCAAATAAAATGTAGCTTTTTTCTACAGTACGGACTTGATTCGAAGTTTGTGGCTTTAGTTTCAAAACAGCGTCAGGATCTAACAAAGGATGTTTTCCTAGCCAACCAGTGGAAGGCCCTACGAACGAGAGCGGTCCATTCCACCACAAGAGATGATCGAGAAGTTCTCTCGAACAGATCCCCCAGGATGCATAATCAGCAGGATTATCCATAGTAGGGACATGAAACCATTTAGCGTTTGGCAAAAGTTTATGTATCAAACCAATTATATTCGCCCCAAAGGTCTTCTAATTGAAGGATATTTCTTTAGTCAGCATAATACTACTGTAGAGTAACTATGACAATAAATAGGAACCCTTGCCAGATTCATAGTTTTAGCAACATATTTAATAACTTTAATTAGAAGAACAGCCCCACACAATTCCATTTTAAGAACGCTTATTCCAGAAGCAGGATCTGTGTTGGATTTTGATAGTAATCAAGTGACCTAGGCATAACTAGACTCATCAAGAATGCGTAAATATACATTTGCTGCATATGATTTGGTAGACGCATCTGCAAAGACACGCAATTCGCGAATTGAATTCTATTTTAGTATAGCTGTCTATCGTGGAATCCTTAACTGTTCCAAGTTGACAAGAGAATGATAACACAGGCCAACATGGTTTTGTTGTTGGATGGTGGAGGGTTATTTCCGAAATAATTTTTCACGTGGAATCCGAATCCGGGGTCAGAATTGGCCTATTACGTTAGGATTTTAAGATATTTGAGGTTATGAACCCAAAAATGGTGTTTTTGGCTACTTTTGAGGTTATGTACAGAAGACACAACATTTTTTGGGATGTTTTCTTTAGTTGTATCATATAGTGCCCTTTATCTTAATTTCAAATTGGCGTAACTTGGTAAACTAAAATGGTAATTGAACTCTACAACTCTCAAATTAAAGATAAAGAGCAATACTACATAATACAACTAAAGAAAAAATCCCGAAAATTTTGTGTCTTCTGTACATAACCTCAAAAGTAGCCAAAAACGCCATTTTTGGGTACAGAACCTCAAATATTTAAAAATTTTTACATGATGTGCCATACTTCTTGATTTAACAACTTTGTTACAACTATCACAGAAGCTAACTAACCGCTAAGACCACATAATTCAGCAATTACCGAAAAAACTATTCTTTTAGTTGGAAATTTAATTGGCTTAGAATTAAACCTGATTCAGATAGCATCCGACAACGGATCCCAATATGATTCAAGAACTTTTAACTGCACTTGTTTAGCCTGCATTTAGCTTGGAATAAAACCGTATTATAGAATTTATCAAAACAGTAACACTTGGCCTTGCTGCCGTACAAGTGTCGTGCACAGCCTTCGGTAACCAATTATCTACACTAAGCAGTTCTGCATACTATAAAATGCTACAGCGATTCCATAAATTTAGACATCCATTGCGCAGTTTCGTCTGCCACCAAAATATA
>NC_046661.1:7752614-7781025 GCF_010883055.1 Belonocnema kinseyi | reverse complement strand
TTCATTTTGCACCCTTGTGTACGTCCAAACTGTATTGAGCAACCGTGTGAGTCATATACGTGTACTATAATTGCTTTTAAGTTATGGATAAGAGATTTAAATTTTCGCGCGCTTTCCGCATTGCTGCAAGTATAGCTCTGACAAACTTCAAGGATGGAATTTTAAGACAGCGATGGCTTGTAAACTTTCCTCATCGCAGGGTTGATTTTCAAATTTCGCATTTAGCATTGTTAAAAATCTCGCTTTTCAGCAAACTTCAGTGATGGTACTTTACTTTAAAACAACGGTGGATATCAAAGCCAACGTTGGGTTGCAATCAAATTTCGGCGTTGGAGACATACACATTTTTGAAATTTATTTTCAAAGTTCGCGCGATCTCGTTTGTTGTTTGTAGTTTTTTCTCTTCTTCGGCGCAGAATATGTTGACAGAATGCGTGTGCGCCAACAATCGCGAGAGAATTCGAAAAAGCGAAATATACTTGTATGCCGATTAGATATACAAAGTATATGTAGTTCAGTACTCCTTTCTGACGCAATTCTGAAACCGTACTGTGTGAGTCTGAAATATAAGTCTGCAGTCCATGTTTGAACAAATTATTGCAAAGTATATTTAGCATTGGGAGTTCTTCCTACACCAATAAATGAGCTAAATCCCCATAAAAGACTTCAGATCTCACGTCATGATGGGCTGAAAAGCAAGAAACTACAGGTGACAGTTGATTTGAAACTGGACCAGAAAGGATCCAACCAAAAATGGTTTCTTGCACCGTCAGTGTGCCTGAAATCCCTTATTTTAATCCTGTCAATTGAGAGGACCCCAATTGGTCTGCACATAAAATGAAATCGATATTCGAAGTATTAAAAGGGTCGGAATCGGATTACAAACATTCTTTTATTTGTATTACCACCCTCTCGCGTGATCTCACAGTTGGCTGGTACGATGTTAGTTTTAATAATACTAGTGATTGCAAGTATGCAACTTTATAACCCTTTTCTTTTATAAGAAATAGAAAATAAGATAATTTGTTAGCTGATCCAAATTTTAAGCCACCAATGCCATAAATCAGAACATTCATTTTATCATATCTCGGAAACAACAATTTTACTGCTTTTTCTGGTGTGAAACAACACTCAGATCCCTGATTTAACAGTACTCTGCATGTATAGTATCGACCATTATCAGCCTGCACGTCTACCAGAACCTTAGCTAAAAGAGAATTACACGGTAGATTTGGAAAAGTATTTAATAAATGTACAGATGGGATTTAATTGTTTAAAGAAGATTGAACAAACTTCTCTGTCTAATTTGTGACAAATGTAAGCGCAGTAGTAGACGCCGTAGTTTTGACAGGACTCACTGGCCCAGTTTAATTTCGTGTTTCAAAATTCAGTAGCGTATTGTGCTTTCGTTGACATTTGGTACATTTTCGTTAACTAAGGCAAGAATATGGCGTGTATAATGATATAAAACAATTATGACAACATTGGTTCTGTTTTGCAATTTCGTGACGCTTGTCAATCGACTGTGACCTAAATTGTGAACATCTAAATAAAGGATGATTTGCTTTACACAATAGGCACTTGGAACTGGCAGAGACAACATGGCTCCACATGGACGGTACGAGAACCCACTAGGCAGACAGAGAAAATATTGTAAATGAGCAGATATCAACGCTCCTTGGTTATCAAATATATTCTTTAGCGACTTCCAAGTAGTCAAAAAGTCTCCATCATTTATCGCAATATGCTTTAATACATGTTCAGCTTCACCATTTAATGATGATTTTAAGTAATGCAGTCTAGTCACATTAGACAATGCTTCATTTTTTATCTGCAGATGCAGATTGTCACACGATTTCCACCGTTGATCAAGAAGACCCCAATGAAAACGTTAGATCGTTTGATAACATTTGTAACTAGTTATAAGAATTTGAAATTAATTTAAGTATGAAAGAGTTCAATCAGCTAGACTTAAAAAATGTTATTGACAATAAAGAAACTCATCTCTATAAACTTCGACGAAAGCGAAGTGTTTATTCGAGGAAGGAGATAATCGAGTAGTGTGTACGGTACCCCACAGTCATTTGTGTATTGATATCCCTTCGATAATAATCCAGCATCTCGGTCGAAGGCGAGACAAGAATAGTAAATGTAGTGTGAGAAGCAGGTCGCAGTGAGAGAGTGCATCTGATCCATTTGATGAGACGGTAGAGTATTAGATGATTGATGTATCGTATGACGTAGGCGCTCTCCTTCTCATGTGACAAAGAGGCTAATTTTAAGCGTGATCCTTATCTGCGGCCTTGCTCTCTATAAAGTGGTGTAATTAACAAACACTAAACACTTGTTCATATTTCAGGTAGCACAGGATACACTTTTTGTTTTGCAAATGAACAGTCACCAAACTTATAGAAAGAACACGATAATTAATTCAAGATTTTAGGGATGCCATATTAGTCGCAATCACAACGAACTTTGTGAACTTTCTACTAATTTATTAAAAATGTTTAAAAAATCTCCTTTTTCATAAATCACACTCTATGCTGATCGAAGGACAATGTTCATTTTCATAGAAATTCTGCAATTTTTAAATAATACTTTCTTGAGCTTCAAACGGTTAGTGTCCATTTTTTGTTTCTAAGTAAAACAATATAATTACTGGGTGCCAATCAGACAATTCGCGTGAACACTACGCTTTTGAAAGCTTTCGGCCTTCTCCAATTTCTTTACATTTCTTGATCTCAGAGACTGATTGAGACTTTATAGAAATACTTTTGACCTTCTGGAGAAGTTTTTAAAAATCCATAATTTGTCGCATTTTATATCTGGATTTCCACTTGTGCTCTGACCTACGAAAGTTGTAGGAAAAACCTTAAATTAATGCGAATTAGCTTTTAAAGTTTTATCTTTAATTTGGGCCATGAAACTTCAAAAATCTTAACTGTTTCTCGAGATACGACTAAAAATGTCCAAACCTCAAATGCAAGTTTCAGGAGGTGATTACTGCTGTCGACAGCGAGGGCGGTGGTCGCCGTAAATTTCTCAGGTTCTGCGTCTTAATTTCTACTTTTGCTGTGACTTAGGATACTTTAGAGAAAAACTGAAATTGACTAAACGCACTCTGTTAAATCCGGCCTTCAATTTAAGCTCATAAAACTTAAAAAATAACACCCCTCAAGATTTTTTAATCTTTATTGGCGCATATTAAAAATCAAACTTCGAAGAATAATTGGTATCAATTTGAGATTTTTGCTACAACTTGCCTAGGTCAAATCACAATTTGATGTTCTAGTACGTCGTAGCTCGGACCCTGATTGGTGGAGCCGGCGTGACGTCACTGGCACCAGTCTGGAGTCTGATTTCAATCAAAAATTTTCAAAAGTTATTCTCGGTTACCAATGTCCCAATGTTGGCAATCTGGGCCTGAGAAAAATCGAATTTTGAATTTTTGAAATGGCCTAGAGAACTTCTCAAATCCAGTCGAGATATCAACAAAAATCTGTTTGGAGCTGTGACATACTAGTCAAAGGGTTGGTTGATTGACATCGTTTTAACGGCAGAATTTGTATTTCCGTAAAGCTCCAAATTTTTCCCACATCGAGCATCATTGTTGCTTTTGATGCCCTCTGAAGTTACGGATGTCGAATATGTCCCTCAAAGTATCTCGAAGTCAGCAGTCGAAGAATTTATTGCGGCGTATGAATCGAAATTTTGGGAGTTTTAGCGTCATACTTCCTCGATTTCCTTTGGAGCATTTGGCCGAGCGATATTAAGGCTAATTCCGTGACAGTAACAGAGATAGTACTGAAGCAATCTTAGTGCGGTATTGTGCCTTTGCATGTAGGTCTTCCCCGCATGAGTTGGTCAACTATATAGTATGTACATGGTGCATGAAATCTATGTTTTAAACGGAAAAGGGAACCTCACTGAACGCTAAGGGTTTCAGGTTAAACACAAAAAAGCTAGAAAGTCTTACCAGCTCTGATCAAAAGGGCTAAACTTTGAATTAAAACTCGCGACATTCGAAATGAAAAAAAAAAGAAATGACAAACTTTATTCCAAATATAGGATGGTCTAAAATGTACAATAAAATCTCGAGAGCAGCCATAACGTCAACGATCACAAAAAAGATAAGAGGCACAAAACTAGTTAAAAGAGAAACCAAAATGACAAGAAAACCAAAATGAGGTTCAAAAAACCTGTTAGTGAAGCCTATACTTAAACAATGGTAGAGAATGGGGGTTGCATACTTACAAAGCTAACGTTTTACATAAAATATTAACATCAGTTAATTTAAAATTGAACACAGTCTAATTGAATTACACACGAAAACGTTGAAATAGAAAACATTATGATTAATATAATTTTATTAGAAAAAATTATAGGAAATTACCCAGCACACAATATTATCGCATAGCTTAAGTTTTTAAGTAGCTTCAACGGGGAAGTCGATATTTCAAAAAAGACATGATTCCAAAATGTTGACCATAACTAAGCGAGAGGTGCGAGCTTCACCGTACAATTTCAAAATATACATTAAAAGCACCATAAAGAAAAGACACAAATGCTAAAAAAGTGTAAACGTTTCAACGACAATAATAAGAACAAAGTACACGTGAAACGACATTGTATAAATACGTAGAAAATTGCAAATACATGTAAAATAATACTACAGTTACAAGAGTCCACTAGATCGCCGAAGGAATTGCGAAAATAGATATATTAAAAGCTCTCACAAGTCAATTGCCCAAAAACAAAAGAGTAATCTAATAAAAGGTTACCAATATTATTCTTATGAAGAGAAGACTATAAACTGCGTCTCGCGAAAAGGGGGTTATCTTATAAGTTACCCAAACTGCGAACGAGGTATTCTAAAAGAATTTTCAAAAAATATAGTGCGGATACGTGATAAAAGGCCGTAAAATGAGCCTAATATCTCGGGGATTGCTGCTAAGGTAGCAGGACTTATCTGAATAGAACTTCTAAAAAAATCCCAAAAGCTGTAGTGGTGATAACGTGATAAAAGGCCGTAAAATAAGCCTAATGACTCGGGAAATAGCTTTTAAGGTAGCAGGAGTTACCTAAATGGTAAAATGGTAAAATGGTAAAATGCATGAGTGAACTTATGCTTTCGATTTCCAGGTTTGCAGAAAAAGTAGTGTCGCGTTATAAGATCAAGAAGTCCGTTAGAACGGTACCGCTGTGATAACGGAAGAACGACAGGATCGACAGTTGGCATCAATCAGTAAATAGACGCATAGGTATGGTTCTCGAATCTTGGGAGCGATAGATGATTCGAAGAACTCGGTTCACCACAAAATGGTACTAAGCTATCCATCAAGTCAGAAAAGTAAGGAAGACTAAGATCGAAGTCTTTAGAAATTCAAATAAACTTTTATTGACCTCCTAATGGTAACCAAAGGATGCCAGTGCCTTTACCTTAATTTATTCAAAGAAAAACGGCGGCAAAGGTTGGGTGAGATGAATGAATATCCATAATTTGTTAGCTTATCCATCGTCCTAATCTGTCTGTGCAAGCCGTTTTGTACGGGAACTCATGCAGGAATAAAAGGTAGAAAATTTTATTAATTTTGTAAAGTAAAACGAATGGGCGTTGGGAAGCTGAAACTTTGTTTCACCAAAAGTTGAAAAAGTTAGGAAAGAGAGAACAATCCCTGGCTAAATATTGCACTTGTATTTTCGTAGAATGAAGTCTCACTTGTATAATCATTGGCAGGACAAGAAAAGGGGATTCTGAGTTTTCTTTAAAAGGGGAAAACACTTGGGATATTTAGCGTGCCGTCGGATAAATCAAATATCGGTTTTTAAGTATTCGCCGATTTGAGTAAATTAGAATTTTTCTCATCGCAATTTGATTCTCGCTTCTGTAGACCCATTTCCCCTTAACAAAATTAACAAGTTCCTTAAATAAAATGAAGAATTCCTTTCAGATAAGGGTTGCCACTGATCCAGGACTCAGAGAAATTTATGTGACAAAGGGCTTTTTGACGTAATATTACTTCAAAGTTAAGTGATTAAAAGTGGAGAAAAATGAAATGCAATTTAACGTAAATTGGGAAACTGAATTAGTTGATAGAGTATCTTTTGGTATTTTCGTAAATAATTAATTAATTCGTTTTAGATTTATCGTCCTAGCAGGATTGGTACCGACATGTGTACTCGGCACCAACTTCCTAAACATGGCAAATTAAAAGTCGAACAATCCAAGACTCATAATTAATTTTTATTATCCGGGAAGGTCATGTTATGTGGTAAATTGTGTAACTGCCATTTTTTGTGTGAGCTTGAAGTCAATCTCTGACTTCAAGCGCTTTATTAGTATATATTGATACAAGCCGAGAACTGGCTCCTCGACACGAGGTAGCGCTTTATAAATTCTAATTAGATGTAGAGTGGGGATATATATCCGTGCTTAACAATCCCCTTTTTAGACTGAACTTAGTCTCTAAGTTTTGTTTCTTACCTTTAAGGGCTTAGTCTTTAAAGTATGTACGAAGTTTCGTGCTTCAACATTGATTCAGGAGGTGGTTGGGTTTGGTATGGTACAATATGGGGTTGGTTGATTATTTTACTTCTATTGCAAAACAATTTGAATGTTTTCGGAAAACATCCCTTTATGCATTTAAGGATTCCTAATTTACGTAAAGTATAGAAAGTTGTTAGTGCTAAAGCGGCGTAACCTAAATATTGTAACCATTCCAAACTGATTTCCTTCAAGTTTTTAAGCCTTCTGTGAGCAGCGATTGATTCTAAAATACTTTCGGTGTCATCTAGGCTAATTCTGGCTTGCTTAAGTTCTTCGTGTGGTATTTGTTTAGGAAGTTGCACTAATCTTTATTCTAATTTGTCCATGTCTTTCTGGTGAAATTTTATGTCGTATGTTACATTTAGACATTGCGTCGAACGAGCTTCGTATGATTTTTCTAATTCTAGAATATCGTAGCTGTCATACAATTTGCGTCCAAATCCTAGAATTTTTTGTGGTTCGCTAATTTTTTCAGTTGGGATTTCAGTTGGGTTGTCTCAAATTTTTTAATGGTTTCTTTCAGCATTTTTAGTGTTAAGATTTGGGGGTATACTATCCCGTGCTTTCCGTCATTTATGACATTGATTGCTGTTTCTCTGTCCTCGTTTGTTTTGTCCAATAATATTGTTGCTAGTAGTCATTTGGAGTTGACGAAACTATCCTTCGTTACAGTGTTCAAAATGTAACTGATATTTTTTATAAACTGTATTTCGGCATTCTCCTGGGCAGCTATCCATTTATGGTCAGTTGACGATGAGTCTAGGATTAATTTAATTATTTTTGTGTGATTTGAGAGTATGCTAGCCACATTTTTGTTATTCTTATAAATTGTGTCAAATTCATTGTTAATTTGTTTCATGTCTGATTCGCTCAATGCTCCAAACAAAGTTTTAGATATGTCTCTCACAAAATTAGCTAATCCTCTTTTTTGACGTTGTTTACCTAATAATTTTTGTCGGATACTATTTTTGCTAATTAGTGTATTGTAGTGGCTCCTAAACAATTAGATTCCATATTTTGGTGTGCATTGTTTGTTGCAAGCTAGTCCTGCCGTCGCGATGGTATTGTCGATAGTTTTAATTCGGCTTTCGGTCGAAGTCATATTAATACCTATTACTAGCTTCCATTTTTCGTGAAATGGGTATACCTTGGAGATATCCTCGATGTATATGTTTCCTTGTATTCTTTCAAGAGTGTAGTTAGCACTAATCATCGGTGCTAGTTCTAGCAGGAAGGTCCAAAAGGATGTCATCGCCTACAAAATAAGGCATCACTTGGTTTATATCGATTCTAATTATTTTATCCTTGTTTATAATTCTGAAGTTGTTATTGTCTAAATAGTCTATTACTCCACTTTTGATTGATAATTAAATGCTGGCTTCTCTCCAGAACATGAGTTTAAAGGGTGTTAGGCCCGTCGTTTGGTTTCTCATGGTATTGATGGCAAAATTGATGAATTTTAAGTCATCATCCCACTCATTATTGTGTTCGAAGATGCTGATTTTGATTAAATTTCCCAAGGTTGAGTGCATTCTTTCAATGTTACCGTTAGACTGTGTGTGGAATGCAATGGTTTTAGCAAGTGTTATTTTTAGGCTTCTTCAAATTGCTGCATCATTTAGGAAAGAAAGTTTTGGCCTTGGTCTGTGAGTATTGTTTTGGGTGCTCCGAAGATTTAGATATAGTGATCGAGTAATGCTTCAATTATTGAGCTAGTGGTTTCGTTCGCCACTGGTATTAATACGGTATAATGGGTTAATCGATCTTGTAGCCTCAATATGTATTTATTTCCTTTCGTTGTTTCAGGTAATGGGCCATATATGTCTAGGGCAATTTTGTCATTGGGTGCTAATAGGATATCTGGTATTATAGCTTCGGCCTGGTTTCGGATTCTAGTCGTTTTTTGTAGCTGGCAAATGGGACATGTTTTCACGAATTTCTTGATATCGTCGTCCATTCCTACCCACTGTCCTATTTTTCGGGCTTTATCTATTGTCTTTTTCTCTCCGAAGTGATCGGCATGTGCTTCTTTAATGATGTTTGTTTTCTCCTCCATTGTTAATTCACGAGTGTTATTGAAGCACATGTGAAAGCTATGGTTCGAGTAGAGGCTGGATAAATATTCTACCATTTCTTGTATTATTTCTTTTTCTATTGTTGTGAAAAGTGGGTCCCCGAAAATTAATCTGATCAATGTGAGTTTTTTGTTTATTGTCTCGTAAATGAGCCAACCCAGCTATCTCAACCAGTCTTCTTCGTTGAACTTTGGCATGTCTTCTTTGTTTATGGCTTTCCAGAGTTTTCCTACCACATTAGGTTTCGTTTTGAACTTTCCTTACGTTGGGTTCAGTGGCCAAGTCATGAACTCATCGTATAGGTCGTCCTTGAGGCAGTTTCATGGGTTTTCTTCTACGATGGTTTCCTCTTGTTCGTTAGGGTTGTCAGGGTTTTCTAGTTGATCTTGTTTTTTGATTATTACTCTGTCTCTTAGTATTTCTTCTTTAGTGATTTTGGGACATTTAATTGGGGTACCCAAGATTTCCGTGTCGAGATATTCATTTTTCTCAGAGGTAGGAGGTATGTCTATTCCTTCAAATGCTTGTTGTGAGAGATCGCTACTCCGTATAGGGAATAATCTTCAGAGGCAGTCAGCCACTTTATTTTCTTTTCCTTTTACATATTCGATTTCATATATGTACTCTTCGAGGCGCATCCTCCATCTGAGCAATCTCGAGCTAGGATCTTTAACATTATGTAGCCAGATGAGTGCCTTGTGATCTGTTTGAATCGTAATTTTCTTTCCTAACAGGTACTGTCGAAGTCTTTTCATGGTCTACACTATTGCGAGGAGTTCTTTCTCTGAGCCGCTGTAATTTTCTTCTGCCCTGTTCAAGGTTCTACTTATAAATAGGCAGGAGTGTCAATATTGGGAGAGCACTGCTCCGAGGCCTTGGTTTGATGCATCCGTGGTCAATGTGAATTTTTCTTTGAAATTCGGGAATTTTAGTACGGGTGCCTTTCTCATAGCATTTTTTAATGTTTCAAATGCTTCTTCGCATCGGGGTGTCCAGTCGAATATTGTCTATTTTTGTTTTAGTTTCGTCAACGGCCTGGCTATTGCGGAGAAGTTCTTTATAAATTTCTTATAATAACCTGCTAGTCCGAGGAATGATAGCGAACATGCTAACGGACGTCCCCACACACTTTTTTTGTAGGTTAATTCAAAAAAGTTTTAATTTAGCAAAATGTGATTAATTTGCATAGCGCTTAGGAAATAGTATCGATTTTTTCTGTGTTAGATTTCCCCGGCTTTTTTCATAGGATAAGAAATATTTCGCCTTCAAAATCTGGGAAATGATAGCGAACATGCTAACGGACGTCCCCACACACTTTTTTTTTGTTTTTTTTATCAAAAAATTTTTGATATTGCTAACAACGTGCGTGTATATTTCGAGGTTATGTGTGCTACATTTCACCCGAGCGTTACTTCCAAACTACACAATATTTTTGACCGAAAACTTTGGGCTTACAAATAAACATAGTAAATAATCTCCCGGAACTAACCTTCTTGGCAGGCAATCAAAAAATTGTATTTCATAAATAATTTCCAGATTATCGAAAAGGCAGAGATGGAAGATGACGTAACCTCAAAATAATGCATATGCATAACATTTTCATTTAGCTCAATAAATTTTTTTGTTATTATCCCTCAAAAAAGAGTCCGGGGACGTCCGTTATGATATTTTATAGTATCTCCGAGTTCAGTTTTTAAAAAATTTCATTTTTGTGGAAAAAAGCCGGGGAAACTGTAAGTATCACATGCCCTCAAGCCAAAGGGTAGCCTATTATATTCAAAGTGACGTTTACTCGTTAAGAAGGCCGTGTATTTTTTTGATTAATCTAGCATCGGTATTTGGTGGAACCCTGCAATCATGTCGAATGCTGAGAAAAACATTGCTGATCAGAGTTGGTCCAATGTGTCGTCTATGACCGGTAAGGGGTAAGCGTCTTGATCCGTACCCTTATTTATTCGTCGGTAGTCTATTACCATTCTAAGCTTTCCTCCTTTTTTGGGATCAATCCATATTGGTGAATTGAATGGTGATTGGAAGTTTCTTATAATTCTTTTTGGAGTAATTGCTGTGTCTGTTCTAGCGCCAATTGTAGTATGATTTTCTTTGCTCGTTCTTTTATTTCTGGTTCTATGTGGTTTAGATTCAATTTATCTTGCAGTTTCTTAATTCGTTCCATGTAATGATGATGGGTAGAATTATTAGTGCTATCATCCACTTTTTCTTCTGAAACTGCGACCCGTGTTTTCATTGATGCTATTCTTTCAAATGGAATTGTTTGAGGGATTTTGGCTGGTGTTTTTTCATAATTATGGTGTGGTATGATTAGTTTTTTATTAGAAATAGTGTATATACCATCGGGGGCTTCTTTTTTCCTTCTATCCATACTGTTTGGTCCTCCTCAGCTTCCATTGTTATTTTGCAAATTTTGTTTGTGTTTCCGGATATATAATCACCTTCGAAATGTAGTGGTAGTTTGTATTTATTAGTAACCAGGTAATTTCGAGTTATGGCATACCTTGGATATTCGTGGGAAAGAGGTAAACTTATTATACCATCTTCTATCAAAGGGAAATTGTCTTCTGTTACATGGAACAATTGTTTTCTTCCCCAGTAGATTAGGTATGTTGCTTCTGATGATTCATGATGGTAGTCTTCCGCAAAGTTTTGACACTCTGCTTGTTCCTCGTATTGGTTCTGCTCTGCTATCTCTTCTTCTGTAATTTACACTTGTTCTAAATATTCTTCTTGATTTTCCTGAATTGTCTTGATGTGGGGTTCGATTTTGTGCTGAGCCTGGGTGAAAACTCTGCTGTTTACTATAACATTGGGAGGCGAAATGTCCGATTTTGCCGCACTTATGGCAACTTATTTTAGACTTTTCGGCTAGCGGGAGGTTCCCGTTGGGTACCTTGGGCTGATTTGATGACGTGTTAGCCGAAGGCCTAAATACTGTAGGTCGAGGTTGAAATTTCAGTGTGTTTCTAGGCAGTTGGCTTTGTCTTAGTATCCTATCTTTATTTTTTTTCTCTTTGCCAAGCCCCTGCTTCTAGAGCTTCCTGGAGTGCTTTAGTCAGGGTCGCGGGTCTCATGGGTCTAACTTGTGATGATATATCACCCCCTGAATTCATTATAAATCTTTTAATCACGCTGTTTTCTTCTTTTTTAGAGCCATTTTCCTTTCCGTCTCAGATGGATACTCTGCCTGTACCGCGTATACTAATTCGTTATAAGCGGCTCTGAACAATTGACTAAAAGTTTGTACGGTGTTTCCACACTGTCTAATTGTGTCCAATTTAGCTCGGAACAATTCATCGAGCTGATACAAAATCGAGCAGTAAGTCTGGGTTGTCACAGAGTAAACAGGCTCTTTTTACGCTTTTTATTCACTCGTGAATACCGGCATCATTGGTTCAATTTAGGATTTTTATTATTCTAATCATATCGTTCGCTGGTGAGAAGGAAGTTATTGCAGGAGCTGTTCCAATTGGCAGCTCATTGGGACATTCTGTTGCCATACTCCTTAGTAGTTGTGGATTCGTGGGTGCGGGTTTCTGTCTGTTTTCTGTTGCAGGACAGTTATAAGGTCATAAGGGTTGTTGTTTTATGCCGATTCCAGACATTTTATTTTTCAAATTTTCGGAATCTGAATCGTCGTCCGTGATGAGTGCTGAGTTTCTTGCTACTTGCTTAATTTCTCTTCTCTTACTGTGATTCTCTTCGTTAAGCGTGCTATGTTGCTCTCGACTGAGCCGGAGTTTTGTACTTTATCTTTATACGTCGCGTATGCCAGCGTAAAAGCTTATCTCGATTTTGTTATCTAATATGTGTCTGGGAATGTGCTTCCGTTGGACTTTAAGTCCTTTAGTACAGTGGAATGCAAAGATATCGTCTGATACAATTTCTCTGATTCCAAAGTAATCTTTTATTTATTTACTTTTAGGAAAGGTAGTGCTCTGGAGCACCAGAAGTATACCTTACCCTAATCTCGAAACTCTGCCTCCCCGAATGTTAAACTATTTATTTTCAGTTTCGCGTTCGCCTCCTTCCGAAGACAGCAAGGAGGACTTTACTTGTTTTTTTGCTTTTTGTTTAATTCTTCTTTCTTCTGGCGCTGGGCGTTCTGACTGCTAATGTGTCGGCTGCTTGAGCTGTATCTATCCTGGATTCCTTGCTGCTAGACTGCTGCTAGACAGATATCTCTTCCGCCTGTTTGCGGGCCTCGTGCTGAAGTTTTGGAAGGTTGAGTTTACGTAGTATGGAATTTGTTTCTTCCAGTGTTGCTCAGTTCTTCTTACTGCTTCTGGTTAACGGGATTATCCGTAGAATAATACCGGAGCTCTAGCGTCTTGTGAATTTCGTAAAATTCCTTTTTCCAGGTGTCATTGCGGATCAGTTTTATGTGAAATCTCTTTAATGATTTCGTAAAATCAGAGAAGTCGAAAAGCTGATCCTGGCAGGATCGCCAATAAGGTTATGCGGTAAATTGTGGAACTGACTTTTTTTGTGTGAGCTTCAAGTCAATCTCTGACTTCAAGCACTTTATTAGTATCTATTGATACAAGCTCAGAACTGGCTCCTCGGCACGAGGTAGCGCTTTATATATGCTAATTAGACGTAGAGTGGGGGTAAATATCTGTGCTAAATAGTCGAAACAAATATATTAAAGACAGTTAAAATAAGAAAAAGGGTGAGAAGGAATTTCTGTGTGAGTTCAGGTGTCTGGGGTAAAGTGTTAAAAATAATTGTTGATAATTAACAATTAACAAGTAAATATCCTCGGGAAACATAGAGAATACTTTCACACTGTAATCACATATAAATTGAAATTGTCTTGAAATAAAAACTGATTTAAAACATATTTTTGCGATCTACCATTTCTTCGTGAACCACAGTTTAATTCAGAAAATGCTTAGTGTCCACAGCCTGCATCTAATCTCATCATTTGCCTGTAGCTCTTTCCAGTTGTGATTGGCGTAAACCTTCGCGTTTGACGCCGGCGGCAGTGGTCGACGATTAATGCGAGAAATACACATTCGTGAGTAGTGAGCTGTTTTGCGCACTTAAATCACAACTAGTACAAAAAAAATTAAATAGCTATTGTTTTGACTAACACAATAATAAGAACCTCTTCGGCGAGTTTCATAAGCGACTAAGTGAGTAGAGTTGTAAATAGAATATATTTGTACGCTCAGAGAGGTTATTCTTGATGAACATAGTAAAAAAGTATCATTTTCTTAAATCTAATTTGCATTTCGTTAAAATCTATCTTTTAAAAAACATAATATTTTTCATACCTGACATAATATAATTGCTTGGAAAAGAGCTGATATATGCTGAACGCTTGTCCTGGAATGTTCAGGATATCCGCTAAATATAATTTGAATGTGATCGGCTATATAACAAGACCCTTCCAGAGGTATTGGCTGTGCACTTGCCGTAGTGTGTCCATGTGCTTGAAGGTTATTATTAGCCGCATACGTAACACTATGAATCAAAGATCCAAGCAGTAACCATGTCAATAGTCGAATGTGATTAATGCAATCCGCATACTCTCGAATCCTAGAAAGAATAATGGTCAATATATAATTCCCTAATGCAGATCGTCTTGGTTCTAGACATATTTGATTAAATTGTAAATTCCCCTCTGCTCACTTTGAGAAAATTTAAATTACTACATTTTTTCACGCCTTTATCAAATGTGTTAATTTTGTTTTGTAACAAGTTTTTGACATAATTATCATTTATAAAAGATTTGGAAGTGTTATATTTGTCCGAAATTTCACTATATTCCTACGAGTTGATTCCATTCGATTGGCCTGTCGATTGGGCAGAGTATCGTGGAATAGCGCAAAGGTCATTAAATGGAAATGGTTTCTTTACACAGTGAAGTAACAGATGGTGATAAGCGAATATTTGTACTGACGATTTTAAATGAAATCCCCAAGGAGAACATTGTTATAAACATTCGTTTAAATGCTGGATGCAATTTATTAATACAAAGTTAATTTTTTGAATGATTTGGATATTGTGTAGATTTAAAAAATACATTTTACTCGAGAAAGTTTGCTTAAGAATGGAAATTTAAGGTACCCAAATGATTTAAAAAACGCCTCGTCGTACTAAAAACTGATCCTGGTTGTCTAGGTATAAAAAATACATCTTTCCCAAGAAAGTTTGCTTAAAAATGGAAATTTAACACACCCGAATGATTTAAAAAAGTTCTGTGTACTGAAAATTAATTCTGGTAGTCAAGGTATGAAAATTACGTATTCTCCGTGAATGTTTGGCCATGTATTAAAAGTACATCTTCTCCGACGAAATTTGGTTGAGAATTAAAAATTGTAGGTACGCAGATGGTTTGATAATGATCTCATCGCACTAAAAGTTGATTCTGGCTGTCCAGATATAAAACATAAATCTTTCAGAGAAAGTTTGGTTGCGAATTGAAAGTTAACACACCTGGGTGATATTAAAAAGGTCTCGTCGTTTTACACATTAATTCTGGTATAGCAGGTATTAAAAATGCATCTTCCCCTAGTAAATTCGGTTCATAATTGAAATATCATATACCCGGATGCTTTTATAAGGATCACTAAATACTAAAAATTGATCCTGTTTGCGCAGGTATTAAAAATACATCTTCCCCGATAAAGTTTGATTAGGAAGTCAAACATTATATACCTGGATGCTTTTATAAAAATCTCGTCGTACTAAAAATCGAGTCTGTTTCTCCAGGTATTAAAGATACGTATTCACCGTGGAAGTTTGGTTAAGAATTGAAATTAAACATACCTGGATGATTTTCAAAAGGTGTCGTCGTACCAAAAAATAATACTGGTTGTCCAGGTATGGAAAGAACGTGTTCTCCGACGAAGTTTCGTTAGGAGTTTAAATCTAAGATATATGCGAATACTTAACATGTCTCGATGATTTTAAAAAGGTCTCGTGGTACTGAAAATCAATACAGGTAGCCGAGATAGTGAAATACATCTTCTATTTCTATTCTATCTTTATTTCTATTTTCTATACCTGGACGACCAGGATCAATTTTTAGTACGACGTGAACCTTATGAAAGCATTCGGGTATAAAATGCTTCAATTGTTCACCGAATTTCCTCGGGGGAGACGTATTTCTAATACCTGAACTAACAGAATTAATTTTTAGTAGCACGAGAGTATTCTTCTAAGTATTCTAGAATACTTCTAAGTATCTAAGTATTCTTTCAACGCGGTAGCTGGAAAAAACAATATCTTTGGTGTAGAATTTAATCACAAGTGTGAGTTGTACTCTATTTACATCCAAAGTTTTAATTCTACCTGAATTTTAATTTCCATATTATCATTTATCTCGCAGATACTCCTGATAACAAGTAAGCTCGAAGTTTTTATCATATGGCTTGTAAGAAGAGCTAATTAGGTTAGTGATTTTAATGTCAGATAGTCCATTTATTCCAGATGGTCAGAGTTTCATAAGAAGCTCTTTTATTGTATTGTATACTTCGAAACATAATAACATTTTCGATAGTATATGCAAACGAATCTATAGGTTTAGATTTGCAAAAATCCCACCATTTTGTTAAAGCAGTGCCATACTAATGGATCGATGAATCCCATAATAAAGATATAATGAAGCCCACTGTTTCTTCTGGAACGAGTTTACTTTTGAAAGCGTTCCAGATAAAACTCCTGCACCAAGAATAATCCGTTCCTACAGAATGCGAAAAATAGTGCAGAATTCAGAAAACGCAAGAAATAATTATGGTTTTCAATTTATTTTGAAAGCATCCATGGCAATCGCATATAGATCTTTTTTCTACGATATATACTTTTGATATTTTGTATTAGTCCTAGTTGCAAAAAGTTTTATTTTTAGTTTGCCAAAATTACTTATAATGTATGTCAAAGTTTCATTGGACAAAGTAAATTCTATTTCGGGTTCAAATTTCAAGATTTCATTTTTCCAACAACCTCCAGATCTTACTTGACAAATTACATAATTTAGGTGAACGAACTTCACCCTTTTTGTTAATTTATGCTAATGATGTGGTGCTTCCTATTCTTAGTATAATATTAGCATTTTCGAAGCATTTTGAAAAACATTTTAGAGCAGAAAAGCGAAGCATCCAAGAAAATGTCTATAGTTGAGTCGAATATTTTAAAGTGATTAATCGCAGAATGAAAATGCACCCTCCACAAATAGAGATCTTCTATTAAAATCAAGGAAAAAGACATATTAGCCTCATAATTATTGTTATGCTCACGTTAACTTTGGTACATAGTTTTTCGCCATCTCTGTGTTGTTTTCTGATTCTGCCACAAAAAGGCATTCTTAGTGGGTATCGTAGTATAGTATCAACTTTCTTTACAATAAGGGACTTCCTTATTGAAGTTTTTCATGCTGAAGTTCCGTGAGTAGTCTTATCAGTGCAGTAATGTTCTCCAAAATAGACACATTTCTTTAATAGGCAGTTTTACTACAATCAACAATAAGTTAGTCAGATCAGTAATACTTGCTGTGATTCTATCCTGTTTTTCAACTATTCGAGCATCTCTTTTATTGGCAGCATCTTCAATACCTGAAACTCTTATCTCAGGGTTCAATATTTGAGGATTGATAAATAAACTATTTTTTGTAACGGAAAACTTCTTAATCAAAGATTATTTTTCGTCTTTTGGTAAACCTTTCCTTCTAACCTATTCTTAATGCCAAATCAGAATGAAAGTTTTTTCTTCTGCTAGTCTTCTACCAAAATCACCTAGATTTTTTTGTCTAAGATCTCCTGCTCTGGTTTTTTTTATAAATATCGAATCGAATTTAAGGACCACTCACAGAGGATTACAGAGTATCTTGCGACTGCAAGCCATCATCCTGAACAGGAAGATTGAAATCCTGCTTCAAAGAATCCTGATCCTCATAACTGTCAACTTCATTCGTATGCAAAGACTCTCTTTGATAACTATTTCTGCGTAGATGATCATAATGATGATAATAAATATATTCGTAGCACCGACCACAGTTCTCTTTCTCAGAATATGGATAGCTACGATGACCCAGACGCCTGTACTTATTTAATCTCCGACTATATAAAATCAGAATAATAAAAACTAATACCTTCTCAAAACAGAGAAACAAAAAAGGCCAGCTAGAAAACACCTTTCTTCCAAGCCCTTACCCCTTGCTGCACACCAAGGAGATTTGTAAGAAATCTTAAATACTTTGGTTGCAGACCGAACTTAGAATTGGTTGCATACCAAATTGAAGAGAAATGGAAAGAGTTTTTTTATCTACTATCGGTTGCAGACCGAGAAAAATGGTAATTTTATATAGTTAGATGAGTCCAAAAACGTAAAATATATGACATTAAAAAGCTACAATCTTCTACTTTAAAAACCACTACCCACTTTTTTGAAACGGATTTTTACAAGACGAGACATCGTTCTTTTTTAATTTAGAAAATTTAAGTTTCAGATGATGCTGAAATACATGAAAAAAAATATCTGCGAGGTTGAACAATAAACTCTCACTTGATTTTCTACGTAGTTAACCCAAGAACGCAAGAACCTGCAAGCCCTAAAGCCCAGGAAGGTTAACCCGAGATCGCAATAACTCCAGAGAGGTTAACCCACATATATAAAATAAATTATTATTTTTGTATTTGCATTTTCATTATTTATTATTGTGATTTTATATTTTTCATATGTTTATTTTTTATATTTTTATATTATTTTATTATCTATTATTTTATACAAACAAAATAATTATTTTTATTTTGTGTTTATCAAAAACCTGTGAACATTAAAATCCAGAAAAGTTAACCTAAGAACACAATAACCCCATAAGCCACCGACACAAAAGTCCCATTACCCCCAGGCAAGAAAACCCGGGAACAGTTACTGCAGAATCCCAGACCTGTCAAGCAACGGACGCAGGGCCCTGTGTATATCTCTTCAATATGATAACCCTAAAGACAGGTAGATCCAAGATCTTCGCAGACCTCCACTCTCGTGACAGAATAAGATGTAAGCTGACTACTCAGGCCCTTTTTTCTTATGCGATCGATCACGTTTTAGTCAGCCATCATTTTCTCATCCCAGCGACCTTGGTGATGTCACTCTTTATCTTTGAAATCTTGGTGGAACCTTTCACCTATCTCCTCGTTAAATGCTCCGACGTTTTCGGGAAAGTAGTCCAAATGAGAAAATAAGCAATGTATTTTTAATTATTTAATTATATTTACATTATGTGAACAAATTTTCCACTCTGATCTCATTGCCCAAACTTTTTTCGTCCAATGTTGATCGAAAACATGGATTCTTTCAATTTCCTGAATGTAAGCCAGTCAAAATATTGATCATCTTGAAATTACCACAAACGTACCAATTCTGAGATTTGTAGTCCAATTTATGCAATAGCTACTTACAACTGTAACATGATTCTTTCAAAACGGTAGAATGACCTAGCGGAACTGCAGCATATTAATTTCCGTTGTGCAATAACACCGCTTTGGAACTTTCAGTGGAAAAAACGATAAACAGCCGCCATTCCGGTGGTTTGTACTCTGCTATTCCATACAAAGTAATTAGACCTTTCACGTCATTAAAAAACACAACGGAATTTTCCATAGAAAAAAAATGGCAAAAATTCCCTTTCTCTATTTCTGTAGCTAGTGATTTTAGTTTCAGGTAGTAACAAATTTCTTTCGTGGTATCTTGAAGCCAGTAGTACAGCTTCGTATTTAGCAAGACTCAAGTCGCAAACGAGATCATCTAAATCATTTTGATTGTAAAGTTGAGGATTCTTATTATGAGATTTATCCTCATATTCATTATCATCATCATCGGACTCTTCACTCTCAGCACAATGTATAACAGGCTCAATATCCATAAGATGTAAGCTCGATGGAATAACAGAATTGTGAGATCTTTCAATGAGACTTATCTTTGATATTCAGCACATCTGGCATCCATGACAACCTCTGTTTTAATATTTTCCCAGTGATTCAAATTCCAGCGACAAGAATAACAAATACATGTTCGAACCCAATTCTTATCGTGGTTGTGCATAACTTTATTGTAACATTTTGAGATTATTTTCTTAATAGTGTCAGTGATCGGTCTTCGATCTTTTCCAATCTCGTATTTTCCACAGAGATAATAAAATTTATCCAGTTTATCGATACAAGGAGTACGAGAAGACATTGTTAAAATATATTAAGAGAGCACACGCATGGAGAAAAAGATATCAATGGCTGAAATCCTATTTCAGAATAAACTGCTATTGATAAAAATTATGTCGCGTAAAAAGACTTGCCAACTATCCTGAAAAGGACTGTCGGAGAGAGAATAGCCGGTGGAGACAAACACGTGGAAATATCCCTCGCCGACTATTCTTAAGAGGACTGTCGCAGAGAGAATAGCCGCTGAATACAAACGCCTGGAAATATTCCTCGCCAACTATCCTGAAAAAAACTGTAGGAGGGAGAATAGCTGCTGGAGACAAAGACATGAAATATTCCTCGCCAACTATCTTAAAAAGAAATGTCGGAGAGAGAATAGCCACCTGAGACAAACACCTGAAATATTCGTCGCCAACTATTCTGAAGAGGACTGTCGGAGAGAGAATAGCCGCTGGAGACAAACACCTGGAAATATTCCTCGCCAACTATCCTGAAGAGAACTGTCGGAGGGAGAATAGCCGCTGGAGACAAACACCTGAAATATTCCTCGCCAACTATATCTCGGATTAACCTTCCTGGGGCTTAGGACTTGCAGGTTATTTTGTTCTTGAGTTTACCTTCCTGGTGTTTAAGGCTTGCAGGTTATTGCGATCTCGGGTTAACCTTCCTGGGGTTTAGGGCTTGCAGGTTATTGTGTTCTTGATTTAACTTTTCTAGGGCGTTTGGGATTTATCTGGCATGGATATTATGTTGTCAGCCTAGCATATTAGGTCTGGTTATCGCAATAATATAAGGGTGGTGGAGCAATTTTGAGTTTAGATTCGGATTCAGCGCATCAACTTCCTTCGGCTACACCAGGTCCGGTCTATGGGTGCGATATTTCGTCGAATTTTATCGCCCTGTGTTATCTAGCAAAGCATGCTGCTTTTAAACTTAAAGTTCCCAACCAAGGATTCGTTTACGCAATTTAATATTAACATCATCCGTACTCAAAATTTACTATTACGCACAGTGGTGAAAACCTGAAAAAGGTGGTCAAAATTCGCAAAATTATTATATATTGCAACGGCTTTTTACTTATAGACAAGTCTCAGTAGTATGTGTACAATTTATTGTCACACTCAATACCGATACGATATTTTTTCACTCTGTGATTGAGTTTAAAAGTGAGCGTTTTACGAGTAATACTTATCGCGTTTATAACAAGTACAAAACAACTACGCAAACAAAGCATTGCTTGTGAAATAATTCAAAAAATTTTGTTTCATAACATGAAATCGTCTCTGAAAAGTATGAACTTCAAAATTATTAAATTGGCGAATCATGATTTGATTGATTGTACTTTACAAGATCATGTAAAGTCTATTGAAATTGCCTCGAAGAAAAAACGGGAAGTAATATAACTGAATGGATATTAAGAATGTTCTACTGATTTTCACCGAGATATTTAGTTTTAGTTATTAATGAGGCTTTTTCGTAATTACATGTCAAAAACTAGCTGCGGTTTTGGGTTAAATCTCAATTTTTATTTTAAGCTGCATGTAAGTCCATAACCTGAAAAAGTGAAAACTTTGAGTCCCTGTATACTGACAACCGGTTTGTTGAATCTAATAGTTACTTTAGGGCTATAATTCATCCCTTATTAGTTTAATCGGAAGATTTTCATTCAAAATATTTTCGGTACATTTTGTAAAAACTGCACCTGATAATAAGATGTAAAGGAATATCAAAGTAGTGCTCACGAAAATCTCAAAAAATGTCAGGATGCCATATTGGATCTATCGTTTCATTTTTATTGGTTTTTGACATCTGATGCATGACCAGCGAAATTGAGTAATTATGCAGGCTTTCACATCAATATAGCGATTTAACAGCGCGAGGCTTAAATTTCTTAATTTTAAAAACGTGGATTTTGGGCACAGATGAGAATCGTGCTACAATAATAATATTCAGGACATAGTCAACATCCGGACAATAAAGGCAAGACATGAGCAGGACCTAGTCAATATCCGGCCAATGAAGGCAAGGCATGTGCACGACAAAGTCAATATCCAGCCAATAAAGGCAAGACATGTGCAGGACTTAGTGAACATCCGGTTAATAAAGGCAAGACATGCGAAGGACTGAGTCAATATCCGGATACTGAAGAGAAGACATGAGCAAGAGGTTGTCAACATCCAGCCAATGAATGCAAGACATGTGCATATTGCACTTTTGGTTTGCTTTATGCAATTTAAGTAGCCGAAGCCTTACCGCAAAGTCGAAAATGATACGTTTGCAGTAGTCTGTCAAGGATGATCCAAGGTGGCGGGTGCGGAAATAATTATAAACAATTTTTTTCTAGTTTAACAACGTATCAGTAAATAGCAAAAAAAACGTTTTCAGTTAGCGTTTGTAGTTTTCTTGCATTAAATTTCCCAAGATAGGCTCGAAATCCTGGGACGAAACTAGAAGACCCACTTAATTTTTTTAATTGTTTGAATTTAGAAATCCAGTAGAGCAAACTCACGTTTTCAGTCCGATTTCGGTGCTAGCCTTGCACTTACCTTGTAACTAAATTGGCAAAATTGAAACGTAGTCAGGGTCGCTTAAAACGTTTCCAAATGGAATATATATTATTGGGAAATATAATCGACTGAGTATTCGCGTACTGTTGCCCTTCCAACTCGACAGTCGTAACCGCTTTTGCCCTGCTCCCCTGAGAAATTGCTTCAGCTCGCAGTTCTAGGAAGGCAGAAAAGGGAGAGAGGGGTCTGAAAAAGCGCGTTTGACGTATAACTTGAGATTAAAATAAACAACTTAAAATTATAAAAAATTCATTGAATTTATTTAAATACTTAAATATTCTTTAAATAGTTTTAATTATTTTGAGCCTTTTGAATTATCCTCATTCTTTTCACTAAAAAATTAGTTATTAGTTACGATTAAAATTAAAAATCTAAAGTAAACAAATTTATTCGAATTTATTCAATACATTTAGATCCTTTGAATTCATTACATTCAAACATTGAGTATTAATAGCTTCTGGCTTCTATGAATACTTTTAGATTTTTTGAATACTTTGAATTCTTTAGAGTTGAGCCTGGTTGGGAGGGAAGGATTTTTTAATTAAATTCGAAACTTCAGCTTCCTTTATCTTCCATTCCTCTCCTACATCCTTCCCATATATGCACCCATGTTTTCTCCTCCCATTCACATATTCTAAACTTTCTATTCTCTTCTTTTTCCCAGTACATCCCCTCCCTTGCTTCGTTTCCCAATCTAAATCTTGCTATTCTGGTACACCTTCTCTCTCCCCATCCCTTTTCTAAATACTTTGGCACCCCTTCCTTTTTTATCATCTTATACCATTTATTGTACTTTGATTTCGCAATAGCCCCTCATCTTTCTATTAATTGTCTTTCCCTCTCCCTTTTTTCTAATTCTTCATAGTTTACTCCAGTCCCGTCTTCTATTTCTCTATCATTAAAGAACTCCCTCCTTTATTCTTCCTATCTCGTTAATTCGATCGCCCTGCCTCTCCTCTCTTCTACCTCAATCAATCACTTTCTCGCCAACTCCCCTCCATTTCCCTTCCTCAGCTTCGTCTCAAATTTCCATGCCCTCTTTCCCGCTCTCAAAGTTAACCTTTCTTGTAGACTGTCAATATCTTTCCTTTCTTTCCATCCCCATATCTGTGCTCCATAACCTAATACCGGCCAGACCAGCGTATCAAATAACCACATTCTCCTTCTCCAATTTTTTTGAACCTCCTTTTTCCTATTCCCCATATCTGTTTCAGTACCCCTGCTGCTTTCTTTATCCTTTCTCTTATATGAGCTGTATGATCTCCATTCGTTTGTAAGATATATCCCAAATATTTATACTCTTCGACTTCTTCTAACTTTATTCCTATCCATCTCCCTGCCCATTCTTTCTTCCTTCCCCCTCCTTTTTTAAATCTCATTATGTTTGTTTTTTTAACATTTAAATTCAGCTTTTTCCCATCTAAGTATTTCCCTAATCATGTAATTAATCCCGCCTTCCCTTCTCCATCCTCTGCCATCAACACTATGATGTCTGCGTATGTCAGTGTATATATCTTCTCCTTCTCTATCCTTACTCCTCCCCAACCCTTTCTCCCCATTTCTTCTTCCTTTACCTGTACCCTTTACCTTTACCATTCTTTTTGTTTCTCTAAGATATCATTGCCTCTTTTTCCCTTTTAATTCTCTTATTTACTAGATAGTTCTGAACGTATATGTTGTCCATAACCCCCATTCATTTTCTAAACCCTGTCTGATTCGGTGACTCAATCTTTTTTTCTTCAACTTTTATCTTCAATTTCTCCGACAAAATAGTTACGTATACTTTATACAGTGTTGGCATCTACGTCACCCCCCTATAATTTTTAACCTCCTCTCCCTTGCCTTTCTTTACTATTGGTATAACTACTCCTTCTTTCCATAACCTTGCCCCCTCTCCTCTCCATACTCTATTACACATTATCCATGCCCATTCCTCTAGTTCCTCCCCTCCATATTTCCATACTTCATTTGGAATCTCATCTATACCAGGTGCCTTTCTATCCTTCATTATGACTAAAACTTTAAATATTTCTTCCCTTGAAATGTCCTCTTCCTCATCTCTTTCTCTACCATATTTTCCTCCTTTTACAACTTTTCTCTCTACTCCGCCGAGCAAATCCAAAAAATATTTCTTCCATTTTATCATTTGAATATCTTGGTATACTCTTTTTCTTTCTCTATTTACTACCTTCCATATCTCTTCTTCCGTCCTAGCCTTCTCCGCCTCTTGCTCAAACCTTTCATTCTCTTCCTTTTCCTTTTGATAATAAAACCCTATACTCTTTCTTTTTTCTCTTTTGATAATAAAACCCTATACTCTTTCTTTTTTTCTCTATATTCTTCCCCATTACTTTTTTTTCTCCACTTTCTTAATTCCTTTCCGAACTCCTTTTTTTCTCATTGCAGTCCTCATCCCACACACTTCTATTCCCCCTTTACTAACCTCATTTTTGTTTGTGTGCTCTGATCCTATTTTTATTTCTCCTACCATTTTTCTCATCTCCTCGTCCACATTTCCCTCTCCCATTTTGATATTTCTTATTTCTTCTTTAAGCCGTTCTTTTCCTTCTCTTGACCAATCCCCTTTTCCTACACTTTTTACATTTGCTCCACTTTTACTCATATTGCTATTGCTTTTTTGTCCCTCTAAAGTCACTATTAAGGGAAAGTGATCCGAATCAATATATTCACCTACCCTTAGTTTCTTAACCTTCTCTCTTACCTCATCATCCAGTATCACATAATCAATTACCGTTCCCCTTTCTCTTTCTGAGCGTGTATATTCTCCTTTTTCATCCCCTTCTATATTTTTGTTTAAGATATACCATCCTAACTCCTTCAAGCTCTTCAACAACTTTCTTCCTCCCCATTTAGTACCTTATCTTTGTATTTTCTTCCTCTCTCTTCTTCCCATTCCCTTCCTTCTCTGTCTACTGCTGTCGCATTAAAATCCCCACCTATTATCATCCTAATCTCTTCTTTATTTTCTTTAATCATTTCTTTAATATCCTCTGCTTTTTCCTGCATATCACCGTTCACATAAATCCCCGCCAGCTTCCACTTCTCTCCTCCTGCCTCTTATACTATTACTCCTGCTTTTTGTTCATTCCTGTCTTTCTTATCTTTTCCAGGTATACATTCATTCCTTAATCCCATCACCATTCCTCCCATTGCTCTGCCTTTTTTATTCTTCCTCTTTGCATTTTGCACTTGCCATTTGTAACCTCTTTGTAACCTTTCTTCCCTTACTCTTTCCCATCCCTTTTTATCTAGCCACGTCCCCATCATTATGACTACATTCCATAGTGTCAAATTTCTCATAAACTCCCTATCCTTTTTCTCCAATCCTGCTATGTTTCAGTAACAAATCTTCATTTCTTCCCTAATTTCGTTTCTCATCTTTTTTTTCTTCTTACTATTTCCTATTTTCCTATCTCCTGTTTCTTCCTCTTCTAGCTTCCCTGCACCTCATTTCTTACTATCTGTTCCCTTTCTTCATCCCAATCTCACCATACTCTATCCATCTGAATTACCTCATACTGAACCCATGTTCTCTTTCCCTTTTTTCTTTCCTCTTCCGCTATTTTCCTTAATTTATACTGCATTTTCCTTTCTACCTGTGTCAAATCATCCTCTATTTTCTCTGGACTACCATATAATAACCTCTTCTTTGTCATCACCTCCCTCTTATGTTCCCATTTCTTTAGATTCACCAGTACCATTATCTACCCTCTTCGCACTTTCCTTCTTACATTTCGCATTTCCTCTATCTCTACATTAGCATCAATCCTTTTCAGTACTTCGTCCACCCTTTCCTTCAGCTTCTTCCCCCCTAATCTTATACCCTTTATCATTATGTTTAATTTTCTTTCTTCCCTCTCTTCTCTTTTTATTCTTTTTTCTATTTTTCTTAGCCTTGTCATCTTCTTATTCCCGCTCTAGCCCCCACCACAATCCCTGTTCGAGAATTCAAGTTTCTTCATCCTACCTCTCATCTCCTCTACCTTTGTATTATTAACTTCTTCCTGCTTCTCTAGTTTTTGCTCTAATGACTGCATCCTCTTTTATAACTTTTCCATGATCTCTTCCCATTTTTTAATTTCTTTCTTAACTTCAGCTATTTCCCGCCTTATTTCATTCTTTGATTCCTCTCTCCTTTTCTCCTGCTTTTCTTCATAAATTCCCATTACCTCTATCATCACTTCTCGAATTTCCTTTAGTCCTTCCTCTTTCATCGACACTTTACTTTCATCTCCGCTACCGTCAGCTCCCTTACTATTATCGCTCTTCCCTACCAAAACCCTGCTTTTCCGGCGGCGATCTAAACATTTTATGATATTTTACACTCGCCCCGATATCTTCCTTCTCTTCACTGCTTTCCCTCTCCCTTCTCTTACTTTTGATAAATGCTTCTATTGACCCTACATTTTTTGCTCTTAATCTTTCCTTCTCTATAGTTTTTTTATACTTCCCCCTTGCCTTTCTTTCCTTTATCTCTTCTTTCGGCGTACTGAACACTTCCTGCTCTAACTCTGTTTCTTCAGCGAAAATACTCGCTCCGCTAGCCATGAATCAAATTCAAACTTTCCCGCCTTCTATACTTCCCTGCCTCTATCTACCGTCGCTGTGTGGTATCTGTCTCGCCTTTCTTTGTCGGTACCCAACCCTGGTACTAACAATCCGTCAACACAGTCTTCCCACCCTGTCACAAATCTCCAAACAAACTTCCACACAAATCTGTCTCACTCGTCCGAAAAATCTACCTCCCCTTTGCAATCCCACAATCCCTCAATTAATCTCTCACATCCACACGCTTCAATACACTTCCACAATACACTCACCTCAAATTTCACCACAGTATCAGAAAAACTCAGCATCAAGAATTCCCACTACTTTACATTTTGATGCCGGAAACGGAAGTCCCTCGTTCTTGAACTTTGAAAGGCGTTTTTCTCGAAACCACGTTTTTAGAATTGGCTGGCATGATATCTCAAAAATAGTTTGACGGATTGCTTTAAAATTGGTATGGTAGATTCAGCACATGTGTACGCATAGCCTGAACTAGGATAACTAGAAAATTCCAAACCTTTTTTTTCGTAAGAAAATAATCGAAAAAAATCATAAAATTTGAAAACAATTCAAAATCGTGTCAATTACTCAATTTTTAATATTTTTTAAATATTATAGTTCAGGCCGTGGCCACAGCTTCAAATATCAAAATGCCGTTTGGTTTCTTAGTTGCAAATAAGCCGTTCGCCCGGAATCATGCCGGCCATAGATACACTTTTTCTTGATATGGGTGTCTTCGAAGTTGCGCCATATGCATTATAATAAAGATTTGGACTCAAACTTGCACAGTTTACTGATTAAATGTGTATAAACGTATAGTGAAAAATTCAAAGTTGTTTATTGTTATCGTTCCTCAAAAAAATTCCCAAAAAATACTTAAAAAACGGGCCGTCACATAGGGTGGCCCCCTTAAATATTTGATCGAAAATTCAACTATATCGTGAAAATTTATTGAAAATGTAATTATTTTGATAAAAATTAAACTATTTTGTTAAAAATGTAAATATTTTTGTTAGAATTTCATTTATCTTATTCCAAATTTACGTATTTCAATAAAAACTTAACGATTTTGTTGAAAATTGAACTGTTTTGTCGAATTCTATTGAAATATTAATTACTTTCTTAAAAATTCAACTATTTTGTTGAAAACTTAATTGTTTTGATAAAAGTTAAACTATTTTATTGAAAATACAATTATTTCGATAAAATTCAAATATTTTGTGGAAAATTCAACTATATTGTGGAATTTTATAGAAAAATTAATTATTTTGATAAAAAGTAAACTATTTTGTTGAAAATTTAAATATTTTATTGAAAATTCAAATATATTGTATAATTTAATTGACAATTTAAGTATTTTGATGAAAATTCAACTATATTGTGGAATTTGATTAACCAATTAATTATTTTACTAAAACCCAACGATTTTGATAAAAATTCAATTATTTCGTTGAAAATTCAAATATATTGTGAAAT
>NC_046661.1:7750969-7752514 GCF_010883055.1 Belonocnema kinseyi | reverse complement strand
ATATTGTGGAATTTGATTAACCAATTAATTATTTTACTAAAACCCAACGATTTTGATAAAAATTCAATTATTTCGTTGAAAATTCAAATATATTGTGAAATTTTATAGAAAATTTAATTATATTGGCCAAAACTCAACGATCTTGTGAAAAAATCAAGTATGCTGTGGAATTTTATTAAAAAATTATTTATTTTATTAAAAATTAATTTTTTCTATAAAAACTCATCGATTTCGTTGAGAATTCAATTATATTGTGGAATTTTATTGAAAATTTAATTATTTTGATGAAAATTTAAATATTTTTGTTGAAAAATCATTTATCTTATTAAAAATTTAATTATTTCAATGAAAACTCAACGATTTTGTTGAAAATTCAACTGTTTTGTGGAATTTCATTGAAAAATTAATTATTTTGATAAAAAGTCAACTATTTTGTTGAAAATTTCAATATTTTATTGAAAAATCAACCATATTGCGGAATTTAATTATTTTGATAAAAATTCAACTATTTTGTAGAAATGTAAATATTTATGTTGAAAATTTACACAGTTTATTGACAATACAATTATTTCGATAAAATTCAACTATTTCCTTGAAAATTCAAATATATTGTGGAATTTTATAGAAAATTTAATTATATTGTCAAAAACTCAACGATCTTGCGCAAAATTTAATTAAATTGTGGAATTTTATTCAAAATTTAATTATTTTAATAAAAATTCAACTATTTTGTTGAAATTGCGACTATTTTATTAAAAACACAATTATTTCGATAGAATTCAAATATTTTGTGGAAAATTCAAGTATTTGTGGAATTTTATTTCAAAATTAATTATTTCGATAAGGAATCAAATATTTTGTTGAAAATTGAAATATTGTATCGAAAATTAAACTATATTGTGGAATTTTATTGATAATTTAAGTATTTTTTATGAAAATTTAACTATTTTGTTAAAAACTTAATTACTTTGAAAAAATTTAACTATTTTGTTGAAAATTTATACTTTTTCTTAAAAATACAATTATTTTGATTAAATTCATCTATATTGTGGAATTTAAAAAAAAATTAATTATATTGGCAAAAACTCAACGATCTTGTCGAAAATTCAACTAAATTGTGGAATTTTATTGAAATTTAATTATTTTGATAAAAATTCAAATATTTTGTTAAAAATAAAACAATTTTATTGAAATTACAATTATTTCGATAGAATTCAAATATTTTGTGGAATTTTATTTTAAAATTAATAATTTTAATAAAAATGAATAATTTTAATAAAAATTCAACTAATTTATTAAAAATTAATTTTTTAAATAAAAACTCATCGATTTTGTTGAAAATTCAACTATATTGTGGAATTTTATTGAAAAATGAATTATTTTGATCGAAAATTTAAATTCCTTGAAAAATCATTCATCTTATTAAAAATTTAATTATTTCAATAAAAACTCAACGATTTTGTTGAAAATTCAACTATTTTGTGGAATTTCATTGAAAAATTAATTATTTTGATAAAAAGTCAACTATTTTGTTGAAAATTTAAA
>NC_046661.1:7741544-7750869 GCF_010883055.1 Belonocnema kinseyi | reverse complement strand
AAAAACTCAACGATTTTGTTGAAAATTCAACTATTTTGTGGAATTTCATTGAAAAATTAATTATTTTGATAAAAAGTCAACTATTTTGTTGAAAATTTAAATCTTTTATTGAAAATTCAACTATATTGCGGAATTTAGTTAAAAATTTAATTATTTTTATAAAAATTCAAATATTTTGTAGAAATGTAAATATTTATGTTGAAAATTTATACATTTTGTTGGCAATACAATTATTTCGATAAAATTCAACTATTTCGTTGAAAATTCAAATATATGGTGGAATTTTATAGAAAATTTAATTATATTGGCAAAAACTAAACGATCTTGCGGAAAATTTAATTAAATTGTGGAATTTTATTCAAAAGGAGGAGGGTCAATAAGGCCGCTTTTTGGGCTATCTAAAGATTGGCCTCAAATATGCTTCATTTTATTCATCTAACTAGGTCTCATAACCCCTTAAAATGATTTTTCCTGAGAGTGATCTGATTTCAAGATATAGTCGTTTTTAAGTTCGTATTTTACATGGGTTTTCGCACTTTCATTCAAATCATGCTAAGTTTCACATTGTTAGTATTGCTCGCGCAAGATCATACTTGGCCAAAAACTGCGCACGTATATGCGTTACAACATATGTTAAAGCCATCATTTTTCTCGAGGTACTTAGCCTTCAAAATATGGCTCATTTTTATACTTTATTAGGTTTGTGATCGTGAAAGGAGTAAAAATGTCCTACTTTATCAGATTTATTAGCAATAATTTCTATAAAATAATCGAAATAATCTTGGAGACATTTTTCTATGAAAAGGTATATTAGTTTACAGTCAATCAGAACTTATGGTCGATTAGAGGCTAGGCACTCTGCAACAGCCTTATTCGTCAGAATTGGTTTGGTCATCTGAAGATGATGCTGCTTCTCCTTCATTTTCCGACCAACACGATGCATCATTCACGTGACTTTCGAATTCACGTGAAGGTCTGGGAGTGTTTTGGTTATATCTAGAGTAACCAAGATACCACAGAACACTGACAATGTGAGCGCAACATCCTACCACTCTTGCACCGCTTTTGCACTGACAGTACCAACCACTTATCGGATTTGGTCCAGGATTAGTTTCTATCCGTAAGTTATACACTTTAGAAGATGTATGCCGAGACTGGATTTGTACTCTTAGAATGCCTTCCCTGTTTGTGGACAAGAAGGGAGTACATTCCATCATCAGATAAATGTTCCTCGGTATATACTCCGAATGTGATGTATCGCAATTCATCAAGAGTTAACCTAGGAAAATCAGGTAGTGTCTCTTGCGTTATAGGAAGCCACGATGCCCTCCTTTTTGCCCAGTTTTCCTTTTCTGCTCGCTCTTGCAGGCGATTAGGCTGCGAAGCCAATCGCAACATTCGGTTAGCGATCAGATGATCATCGGAATTATCATGAATTCTAGGAGGTCGGAAAGCATTACAAAGGGCATAGCCTATTCTGACGTAATCGCCGATGTACGGGATTTGACTATTTGGAAAAACATCACTTAAGGCGCTCCAAGTTTTTATCAACCCATTGACTGCTTCAACCACCCATCGGACTTTAGTAACGAGCCTTGATTCGTTTGCTTCAATCGTAATGTTCTGTGATCCTTTTTGAAGAAAATGAGGCATTTTGGAAACGAATCTAAGATCTTCTAAAAACTACAGGCAGTCCCGTAAACCGCGATCGACAACGATAACAGAGTTTGAGGGCATCCATGTACGCAGTTTTATTGAATCTTATTTTAAAAGAGTTTCAAAGATACTAGCGTCGTTGTTCTTGCCATCAGCAAAATACGGACCGAAAAGATACACTATATATCCTGTCGTCGTTACTAACATCATGGGCTTGACCAGATTCCTTCCTTTATGCATATAATAAGTCCGCCTTTGAAAAGACTAATTGCTACTCTTTTGGATAAACATGTATGTACCATCAGCTACAAGGATACAAATATCTTCTCCATTTGCGAATAGCGTTTTTGCCGTTGATGTAGTATGGTCCTTAATGACTGTCTCGGGTGATATGTGACCTATACCAAGATGATGAGGTACCAAGGAGGCCATCAGAGCTTTCCTTGCTGCCGTAATTCCTCTGCCAACTCTTCGTTTGTCTATGCCAAAAATAGTTGATAAAATCGCATTGGAAAGACCTGTGCGCAACTTGATCAACAATAATTCAAGGCACAAACGCACAGAACGACCTTTTGTCGAATGCACTTCAATGGACAAGTACTGTGCAACGTCACTAAATTGATTTTTCGTCAAACCGGTGAGCCTATAATAATCTTTATCCTCAAGCGAAGATGGATCATCAAAATTCAACCCTGTTTTTCTTGCCTCCTCACGCTATTCATTCAGAAGCTTAGAAATCGACTCAGCATTCATGTGAGTAAAATCAGAGGTGGCTTCTATAGACGCAACAGCCTCTTTCTTAAGACAACCATTATCAACCAAATGAGAAGCACAGCATCTCGCTTTTGCAGTAATCAAAATACCAGTATCGACGTAAACCCTCAATGCAGCAAAAAGTTTGATTCTGATACGATTATTCTTATGATGACAGACAATGCATCTGGATTGAGAAATCATACATCTTCTTATTGGAAGTTTGCTTTTCCTACAGTCAGAATCTGAAGTTCCATCTTCACTGGAAGATTCTGAATTTTTATAAATCTGACTCTTACCTGGTTCTAAAACATTTAATAAATCATTTTCAGAATAACTCATCTCTTTTGCATCTGTAATTCGACGCTTTTTAATCGAAAAGCATCGACAACTACCGCAAACCTTTGACTGAATGGTTAAGGAGCTATTAAAAACAGTTTTAAGAACATTTAATGCCCGTTCATCCTGAACTACTGATAGATGACTCTTTGGTTTTAAGAATTTGCCGCAACAAGAACACTGTTTCTTTGGCATAATAAGTGGTAATTAAAACTTAATTCACAAGTAATTATTTCACCTGAAGAAATAAAGAGAATCTGAGACAGATGTATAGAACTATTAAATAATAAGGATTTAAAAAAAAGTAGCCTCTCATGCCTATGAAGTACCTGTGCAAAAAACTTACAATCGCTATGAAACTAGTCGATACTGATAAAATAAAACTACTATAAAATAATCTGGAACAGATGTATGTACGCAGTAATATCACATACAGTGGATAAGAACTCTTTAACAGGTCGAAACATGGAAGAGGAATGAAGGAGAATATAGCTAAAAGCATCGGCAACAAACGCGAATACCATGTGGAGGGGGAAAACAGTTGAACGTAGCGAAGCGGCAGTCGCACATGAACGATAGCGGTTTATTTCCTATTCCACTGACTTTGGTTGATTTTAATCTCACTCCTCTTTGCCCAAGGGCATCAAAGTGGCTAAGACCGGCAGTAAATGTTTCTTAAGAAAAATAACTTAAAAATAATAAATTAATAACAATAAATTAATACCTTAAAATAATACGCTCGGTTTTTCATAAAGTATAAAAATAAGCCCTATTTTGAAGGCTAAGTACCTCGAGAAAAATGATGGCTTTAACATATGTTGTGACGCATATACGTGCGCAGTTTTTGGTCAAGTATGAACTTGCGTGAGCCACGCGAACAATGTGAAACTTAGCATGATTTGAATGACAGTGCGAAAACCCATGTAAAATACGAACTTAAAAATGACTATATCTTGAAATCAGATCACTCTCAGGAAAAATCCTTTCAAGGGGTTATAAGACCTAGTCAGATGAATAAAATAAAACATGTTTGAGGCCAGTCTGTAGATGGCCCAAAAACCGGCCTTATTGACCCTCCTCCTTTAATTATTTTGATAAAAATTCAACTATTTCGTTGAAAATACGACTATTTTATTAAAAATACAATTATTTTGATAGAATTCAAATATTTTGTGGAAAATTCAACTATTTTGTAGGATTTCATTAAAAAAATAATTATTTCGATAAAGAATCAACTATTTTGTTGAAAATTGAAATATTTTATCGAAAATTAAAATATATTGTGGAATTTTATTGACAATTTAAGTATTTTTTATGAAAATTCAACTATTTTGTAAAAAATTTTAATATTTATATTAAAATTTCATTTATTTTATTCGAAACATAAATATTTCAATAAAAACTCAACGATTTTATTGAAAATGTTGTATTTTGTGGAATTTTATTGAAATATTAATTATTTTGATAAAAATTTGACTATTTTGTTAAAAACTTAATTATTTTGAAAAAATTTAACTATTTTGTTGAAAATTTATCCATTTTCTTAAAAATACAATTATTTTGATTAAATTCATCTATATTGTGGAAATTAAAAAAAAATTAATTATATTGGCAAAAACTCAACGATCTTGTCGAAAATTCAACTATATTGTGGAATTTTATTGAAATTTATTTATTTTGATAAAAATTAAAATATTTTGTTGATAATAAAACTATTTTATTGAAAATACAATTATTTCGATAGAATTCAAATATTTTGTGGAATTTTATTTCAAAATTAATAATTTTAATAAAAATGCAACTATTTGATTAAAAATTAATTTTTTTAAATAAAAACTCATAGATTTTGTTGAAAATTCAACTAGTTTGTTGAAAATTCAACTATATTGTGGAATTTTATTGAAAAATGAATTATTTTGATCAAAATTTAACTATTTTGTGGAATTTCATTAAAAAATTAATTATTTTGATAAAGAGTCAACTATTTTGTTGAAAATTTAAATATATTATCGAACATTAATCTACATTGTGGAATTTTATTGACAATTTAAGTATTTTTAGGAAAATTTAACTATTTTGTAGAAATGTAAATATTTATGTTGAAAATTTTACATTTTATTGACGATACAATTATTTCGACAAAATTCAACTATTTTGTGAAAAATTCAAGTATTTTGTGGAATTTTATTTCAAAATTAATAATTTTAATAAAAATTAAACTATTTTATTAAAAATTAATTTTTTTCAATAAAAACTCATCGGTTTGGTTGAAAATTCAACTATATTGTGGAATTTTATTGAAATTTAATTTTTTTGATAAAAAGTCAACTATTTTGTAGAAATGTAAATATTTATGTTCAAAATTTATACATTTTATTGATAATACAATTATTTCGATAAAAATAAAATATTTTGTGGAAAATTCAATATATTGTGGAATTTTATTCAAAAATTAATTATTTTAATAAAACTGAATAATTTTAATCAGAATGAATAATTTAAATAAAAATTTAACTATTTTATTAAAAATTTATTTTTTCCAATAAAAACTCATCGATTTTGTTGAAAATACAACTATATTGTGGAATTTTATTAAAAATGTAATTATTTTGATCAAGATTAAATATTTTGGTTGAAAAATCATTTATCTGATTCAAAATTTAATTATTTCAATAAAAGTTCAACGATTTTGTTGAAAATGCAAATATTTTTTGGAATTTCATTGAAAAATTAATTATTTTGATAAAAAGTAAGTTATTTTGTTGAAAATTTAAATATTTTATTGAAAATTCGACTATATTGTAGAATTTAATTGACATATGGCCTAGCCATATAAAACCAGCTCAGCACCGTTTTTTAGACAGATCTAGATTTTTCTCTCGAACAAAAAATAGATTTCGGACCTCCGCAAAAACCATCTTGCGAATTTAAACTCGCATTTCCATATTTTTACAATTATTATTGTGATCCTTAAAACTAGATATCGAGAATATAAAAAGAGACAAATAATAAAATAATAAAACTAATTTCGGTTCGTCGTTTAAACATTGTGAGTGTGTGACTCAAAATATGGATAACATGTGAAATTGTGATTCGTCGAAATTTAATTCATTACAACCTAACTTGTGCAAGCGAAATACAACCAGTGTTCCCAAAAGTGAAATTAATAAGTGTTTTATTCGTGTGAACCCTTTGTTTTCCCTTTGTATTTATTTCCAGGGGAAAAACTTATGTTCTAAGACAGCAACGAACTCGAATAGTGAACAATATAGAAAAGGAATTAACAACATTTTAAATTTACCGCGACATAGATAACGTTAAATTCTTCCTTATCAACTATCAAAACTAAATTATAAATTGTCGACATCCGAGTTGGACGTCACAAACAAAAGACAAAATTATTCAAGCTAAAGATGTCATTATTAAAAAAAATGATATAATTATAAATTGTGTTGACTGCGAAAGTGTAACAGCTGCTGAAAAATTACTAAAAAGTGAACTGGATAAAAATTGTGAAATTACAATTGAAAAATTAAACAATCCAAAGATAAAAATAGTTAGCATAGATAACTCTACAAACATGGATTCAGATGTACACTGTGAAAGAAAAAGGATTAACCAGTGTAATAATGGAAGTTAATACTGAAGTTTATAAATATATCAGAGAAAAGAACAATATATAAAAAATATGAAAAAAATCTGATTATTGGCGACTTTAACATTGACATTTTAAAACAAAATATTATCAGTGAAGATTTTTTGAACAATCTACTTGAAAAAGGTTTTTATCTAGGTTTCATTGGTATAACTAGAACATTAAATGAAAGTGGAAAAGGATCATGCATTGATAATATATTTATAAAGAATAAAAATATACAAACAAAAACTTCCAAAGTATCGACTCCTTTTACTGATCATTTTCCACTTTTCATTGAAATAAATAAACTACCTAAACCGGAAAACTTTGAACACAAATACTTCTTCAATTATAAAAAATGAGCAGTATTGCAGCATCAATAGACTGCGGAAAATATAAACTAATTCATGATCCGAATGAAGCCATGAATGGGCTAATCAAAAATATGCACGATTGTATAGATAAAATAAAACAAGGAAAGACAAATAATAATCGCAACAATAAAAACAAACCAAGAAAAAGTTGGATTGCCAAAGCCATTATCATATCCTGTGAAAAAAATGAAATACTTTATAATAAGCTTAAGCATGATCCAACAAACTTGTATCTTAAAAAACAATATAAAAGCTACATGAAGATTCTAGATAAAGTAATAAGAGATACAAAAATAAAATATGATAGGAATCTGATAAATAAAAATTGGAACAATGCTAAACAACTGTGGAATATAATAAACACAAAATTAGGAAAAAAGAGGAAAATTAATAATAACATAAATTACATACTAGATAATGATAATAATAAAATACGTGATCAAAAAGAAATATTGTCGCACCTCAACTCCTATTATTGTAAAGTAGGTGAAAATCTATCCAGAAATGTCAAAAGGAAACCCAATAGTAAAAACTTAAATTTACCACTATATAACTCCAATAATTTTTTATACTACCAACTGACTACCTTGAAGTACAGAGAATAATTAATGGAATGAAAAATAAAAATGGTGGAATAGACATTTTCAATTTATGCATAGAGAAGTCAATTTGGCCGGATTCGCTCAAAGTTGCTGAAATAGTACAAATTTATAAATCTGGTCACAAATATGAAGCTTGTAACTATAGACCGATATCTTCAACATCAAATATTGCTAAAATTATAGAAAAAATAATACATAAAAGACTATACAATTTCATATCGAAAAGCAAAGTATTATCAGAAAACCAGTTTGGCTTTATCAAGAATAAAGGAACGAAAGATGCATTAACTCTTATTACTAAAACTATTTATGATAATCTTGATAAGAGTAAGCCTATAGCAATTACTTTTTTAGACTTAGCTAAAGCTTTCAATTGTGTAAACCACGATATCCTGCTAGATAAATTATATAATTATGGTATCCGAGGAAAAGCGTACGATTTAATGAAGAGTTATCTGTCGAATAGGCTTCAAAAAGTCAGAATAGGAGATAATTTGAGTGCTTTTGAAATAATAAACACTGGTGTACCCCAAGGAACAATTCTTGGGCCACTACTCTTTATAATATATGTTAACGATTTACTAATACAAATGCAAGACAACTCTATTATCTCCTACGCTGATGATACTGCCATTTTTTCTATTGATGAAACTTGGAAAGAAGTAAAAACAAAAATGAACAATCTACTTGTAATAGTAGAGGAGTGGCTAGCACTAAATAAGTTAGTTTTGAATTTAGAAAAAACTGTATTTATTACTTTTGGTAATTATTGTGATAGCGTTCCTGTAAACTTAGAGATAAAAATAAAAGATAAATACATAAAGAAAGTAGAATACTGTAAATATCTAGGATTAATTATTGATCAGAATTTAAAATGGCATAAACATATTGAATACATAATTAATAAGGCCAAGTATTTAATTTACATTTTCTATAAAATTTCTAAATTTATGCAAACTGATATATCAAGAATGATCTACTATGCTTCCTTTCACAGCATTATAAATTATGGAATAATTGCTTGGGGTGGCACCTACAAGAATTATTTGAACTTATTGCAAAATGTTCAAAAAAGGACTATTGGAAATTGTAAATAAAAACATTTTTGTAAGCGAAAACCTAATGAACCTTAAACAATTATTTGCCTATGAATCACTCCACTACTACTATAATGTTAGCAGTGTTAAATTTCGTAAGTCAAATAGTGTAACTAGAAATAAAAATATACAAATACCAAAAAATTACAAAACTGTTAATGATAAAAACAGCTATATCAAAGCTATCAAATTATTTAATAGTCTACCCAATGAATATAAATTACTAAATATATATAACAGTGTGAACAGATATATGTTGAAAAAATGGATAAAATCCAATATTTTAGCCTAATTTTGTAATATAGTCCAAAAGCTTTTTTTTGTTAACAATGTTGTATGTCATGAACGACAGATTGAGAACCTCAAATATCCGGCAGTTTGTTCACACGCTTTCGCTTGGAATTCTCCGAGAGGTAATTCCAAGTGAAGGACTAACGTGACAAATTGAGGATTCTCGAGCTTCAACGACGAGTCTGCTTACCCCATCATAAAGCCATTAGCATTGTTTCGGCACATCTGCCGTGTGCCTGCATAGCCGCAGTGGCCCGGAAAGGTCCGTCGTTCAAGAAAATCACGAGCCTGCCGTCGTGTTTTCGTTCCGCACGAAAACACGGCAGCGGGCTTCGCTCACGTACGCCAGTGCTTCTCTCACTTCCTCCCACGCGCGTTTCCTGTCCTTCCTTTCTTGTCTTCCCTCTTCTTCTAACCTCACTACTCCTCTTTCTCTAGCGCACTGGCGGAACCGGGGAGCTCAACCGGCACCTTGAGTTACATGGCGGTTTTAAAATATGCAAAATAAAGTCAATATTACGAGAAAAATTAAATAAATAAAACCAGCCTGTGACTCGGGACAGCCGAGCTTAAATT
>NC_046661.1:7737677-7741444 GCF_010883055.1 Belonocnema kinseyi | reverse complement strand
CTATTCGTCGTAGCTCCATGATTCTTCGTGAATCATGAAGCTACGATTGAGTTTAAGTCGTAGTTTAAATATCGTAATTTTAGTTTAAGTCTTTATATTTTTGATTGTCAATTAAAAAGTTTATAATTTTACGAATTTTTCGGTCGACGCGTGAAGATCGAGGTAGTGCGTGCGAGGCAGCGCTCCCCCACTGCTTGGTTGCGACTCCGTTGTCGGTCTCGCGGCCAATCAGCGGGCCCGCTGCCGCTCCCACTGCTCTCGGCCAGCTTCACGCGCGGTCACCGGGAGCGAAGCTAGCCATGTAAGAATGAGTTCGTGTATCGACATCCTCGAGGGTAGATCCGCTCTACCTCGACTCTCTACCAAAAATAAATACTACTTTAAAACTATTAACTTCTCGAGGTAATTTTCTTAGATAGTCAGTGCTCTCCCAAGTACCTCCTTCTCTTTCTCTCCGGCGAGAATTTCACTTCCCTTCGCGAGTTTTTCTCCGGGCGACGCGTGTAAGTTGTTTTCGGTGTTAGAAAACGGCCGTGACACGTCAATGTAAAGTGACAGCTGTGATTAGTTAGGTGGAAGCAAGTGACAGGTGCCAGGGCTTCTCCCTGATCGTGCTTAGCTTGCTTCCGAGGTTAGGCGGGTTTTTTGGTGCCGGGAGGAAACTCCCGTCGTGCCAATTCCCTAGCTAGGAAAGTGAGTTTGGTTTGCGGTGCCGGAAGGGGACTTCCGTAGTGCCAGCCCCGGCTCACTAATAGGTTCGCGCCGCTGCGTGTACGGGCAAGTCCGTTGACATAAACCCTTTGATGACAGGACCACCAGAAGGAGACCGTGTGCAGCCATCTCATGAGGAGCCGTCAGAGTACGTCGCTTGCCCTCATCCAGACAACGTGCCAGCATATGACCCGCTCGTTTCCCACCCTCGAGTTGATGGTTGGTGGAATCTGTTAGAAATCCGCCGGGGAGTAGACGGAACTCGCGACCCGCGCACCCGCAGACCTTTCCGCGGCCGGAATCATTATCTGCAGTTGCCCCAGTTCGCGACGCAGCCACGTTACGCGTTTCCACCGGTGAACATCGCTCACCGGGACGCCGCCACCGGGCTAAGTGTACCCGTGGAGATAAATTGTCCAAACTCTCCTCCCTGCCCGTGGGAATTGAAAGCGGCCCCTTCCGTACAGCTTCCCAAGCCGGAAGAATTCATCAACTTCCGCCTTGTTTCGTGTAAGGTGCCTGACGCCGACGGTGCCTCCCAAGCGGCTCTCTGTTCGGCCTCGTTAGCGCTCCCGCTCGCCAGGGACGTTACCACCTCCATTCCTCTACGCCGAACTCCTTCACCTCTTTCCATCCCTAGACGCATCCTCCTTCCGTTCCGCATCACAACGTTCCCGTTTTCCCCCTCTCCCCTCTCCTCACCTTTCCCCCCCCCTCAAACTCACTGTCTTTCTACTCCTACCTACGTGCCCAGAGCACAACACACACAGGGGTAGAAAACAACAACAACAGAATATTTCTTTTATATTTTAGTTTTAAGTTATATGTAAGTTAATTTTAATCAGTACCACCGCACAGGTAATTTTTGTTTACCTCTGGGGGTTGCAGGTTGTATATATTTCTATTATATATGTGTAACTTCTAAAATGCTGAATAAAGATAAAGCTCAACGATTTTGTAGAAAATGCAACTATTTTGTGGAATTTCATTGAAAAATTAATTATTTTGATGATAAAGATGATGATAAAAGTTCAATTATTTCGTGGAAAATTCAAATGTATTGTGGAATTTTATAGAACATTTAATTACATTGGAAAAAACTCAACGATCTTGCAAACAATTCAACTAAATTGCGGAATTTTATTGAAATTTAATTATTTTGATAAAAATTCAAATATTTTGTTGAAAATAAAGCTATTTTATTGAAAATACAATTATATCGATAGAATTCAAATATTTTGTCATATCTTTATGTTAAAATTTCATTTATTTTATTCCAAACTTAATTATTTCAATAAAAACTCAACGATTTTGTTGAAAAGCTTGTATTTTGTGGAATTTTATTGAAAGATTAATTATTTTGATGAAATTTAACTATTTTGTTACAAACTTAATTATTTTTAAAAAATTCAACTATTTTGTTGAAAATTTATACATTTTCTTAAAAATACAATTATTTTGATTAAATTCATCTATATTGTGGAAATTTATTGAACAATTAATTATTTTACCAAAAGCTCAACGAGGCTTTCGTTTCCGGTACCGATCGCGAAAGAACTCTTTTTATCAAGTGGTGTATTTTTGGCTTTGGTGGAGGAAATAAGGGTGAGTGGATTCAGAAAAGGCAGAATGTGCGGAGATCGAGTGTAAAGGAAGAAGGTTGAGTTAAGGCAAAGGTGTGAAGGGTGAAAGTGAGTGGTTTGAGGTGAAAATTTAGAGCGTGTGAAGTTTTTGAGGTTAGGAGTCAAAAAATAGTTGCTTGGTCAGGGGGGCAAGAGGTAGGAAATAAATGCGGGAAAGGTCACAGAGCTTTGGGTAAGGTAGGATGCCGACGACGCGAAGTCCACAAACTGGCGCCAGAGGGAACCAGTTACTGGACGATCGCACAGAGCAGAAAACCGTAGTGGCTGCAACAGCTGACGTTGCTGAAAGCATTGAAAGTGGGGTAATGGGTGACGTTGATCGCAGTGACAGCAGCGGTGATGAAAGTGCAGAGAAGTCGACCCGGGTGGGGAGGGTAGCGGATTCAGGTACGGGCAAGCAACGAGGAAGGCCTTCAAATTTACAGCGCTTTAACAAGCTAGGCAACGCAGGTTCGAACAGAAGTCTAGACGAATGGCAAAAAAGGCAAGCGAGACTAGCAGTGAAGGGGAGGAAAAAAGGAAAAGAGTGGCTGGGGAAGATGAGGTAGAAAGGGACCAGGAGAACAAGAGAGTGAGAATTAAAAGGAAAACACCAGAGAGAGATAGGGGGGATGGGGGAATGTTTGAAAAATTGCAAGCTCTCCTTAAAGGCTTTAGAGAGGAAACAAGAAAGAGATTGGATGAAATGAATAGGGATATGAATAGGCAGGGAACCGATGTAAGGGGGGAAGTGAGAAAGGTCAGAGAAAAATGGGAAGAATGGGATAAACGTTGGAAAGAGGAGAAAGACAAGGTTTGGGGTAAGCTAAAGAGCATTGAGAAGAGACAAAGAGAGGTTGACGAACAGAGATCTAGAGAAATAAAGCAGTTGGAAGAGCGGGTATCCAGTCTAGAAATTAGGAATGAGCATATGGGGGTAAAAACAGAAAATGAGGAAATAGTTCAAGGGAATGAAAAGAACGTCCGAACTGAGAATGAAAGATTGAAGAAAAGACTCAGTGAGATCGAAAGAAGATCAGAAGGGGAAGAAAGGGCAAAGAGGAAAAATAAGATAGTAGTCAAGAGATTGAAAGTAGAGAGTGAAACAGGAGAAGTGGAAATAACAAATCTTTTTCGAGATATTAGAGTGCAGGTAAGAGTAGAAGGAGTCAAGAGAATAGGAGGCTCGAAAGAAGGAAAAGAAGGAATGTTTCTAGTAAAAGTGGGGAGAGAGGAGGAGAAAAAGAAAATTATGGAGAGAAAAAAATTATTGAGAGGAAGAAGGGAAAGAATTGAAGAAGATCTGACATGGAAGGAGAGCAAAAGGAGATAGCAAATAGAGCAGAGGGCTTGGGTAGAGAGGAAAAAGAGCCATATGGTATGGATAGGGAGAGACAGGTTATGGATAAATGGGGAGGAATGGTGCTGGGATGA
>NC_046661.1:7728796-7737577 GCF_010883055.1 Belonocnema kinseyi | reverse complement strand
TATCTGCAAAAAATAAAAAAGGAAGAAAAATGGAGTAGGGTTGTACAGTTCAGAATGGGAGAAGGAGTGAGAGCATGCAGATATTGGATGAATGAAGAGGAGCATTTATGCAGAGTATGTGGATACGAAATGGAATCATGGCCACATGTATTAGAGAGATGTACAGGAGAGGAAGAGGGACAGTTGAGTGTGGATGAGTGTGCAAGATGGATCTTGGATGGTAGTGGACAGGGAGTGGTGTGGATGAAGAAACTGGATGAAGTAAGGGAAAGGAAGGGAGTAGGGCAGAGCCAAACGGGTAATCCTGAAAAGGGACAGTAAAAAAAACGAAAATTGTTTTCAATATCGTGGAAAATGCATTTTTTTATGGTAAGAGGAAACGGAAGCCCTGGAAGCTCGCTCATTTTAGGAATTAATCTCACTACTGTTACTATTCTTTATCCTACGTAATGCGAAAGAGTAGAATATAAGTAGTAGTTAAGTTAGACTAAGGATGGAATTGTAAATATATGTACAGGGAGCGGTGGCCCTCAAACCCGTAAAAGGGAGAGATTAAATACATACATACTAAAAGCTCAACGATTTTTATAAAAATTTAATTATTTCGTTGAAAATTCAAATATATTGTGGAGTTTTATTGAAAATTGAATTATTTTGACCAAATTTTTAATTTGTTCAAAAATCATTTATGTTATTAAAAATTTAATTATTTCAATAAAAGCTCAACGATTTTGTTTAAAATTCAATTATTTTGTGGGATTTCATTAAAAAATTAATTATGTCGATAAAGAGTCAACTATTTTGTTGAAAATTTATACATTTTCTTAAAAATACAATTATTTTAATTTAATTCATCTATATTGTGGAAATTGATTGAACAATTAATTATTTTACTAAAAACCAAACAATTTTTATAAAAATTCAATTATTTCGTTGATAATTCAAATATATTGTGGAATTTTATAGAAAATTTGATTCTACTGGAAAAAACTCAACGATCTTGCAAGCAATTCAACTATATTGTGGAATTTTATTGAAATTTAATTATTTTGATAAAAATTCAACTATTTTGTGGAAAATACGACTATTTTATTGAAAATACAATTATTTCGATCAAATTCAAATATTTTGTGAAAAATTCAGTATATTGTGGAATTTTATTTAAAAATTAATTATTTTAATAAAACTGAAAAAATTTTAATGAGAATGAATAATTTTAATAAAAATTCAACTAATTTATTAAAAATTTATTTTTTTCAATGTAAACTCATCGATTTTGTTGAAAATTCAACCATATTGTGGAATTTTATAAAAAAATTTAATTGTTTTGATCAAAATTTAAATATTTTTGTTGAAAAATCATTTATCTTATTCAAAATTTGATTTTTTCAGTAAAAGCTCAACGATTTTGTTGAAAATGCAACTATTTTGTGGAATTTCATTAAAAAATTAATTATTTTCATAAAAAGTAAACTATTTTGTTGAAAATTCATACATTTTATTGAAAATTCAACTATGTTGTAGAATTTTATTGACAGTTTAAGTATTTTTATGAAAATTCAAGTACTTTGTTAAAAGTGTTAATATTTATGTTAAAATTTCATTTATATTATTCCAAACTTAATTATTGCAATAAAAACTGAAAGATTTTGTTGAAAATTTTGTATTTAGTGGAATTTTATTTAAATATTAATTAATCTTATAAGAATTCAACTATTTTGTTGAAAACTTAATAAGCGATACACATAAATATTCGCATAGCTAACAAATCCAGCACACTATACAGTAACTGAAAAGCCATAAAATAATCAGCAAGCCAATACTGAAAACGAACAAGATTTTCAGTCCCATACGTTTGAAAAATGCTGGTACCTACACCAAATGTTCATCTTTTAGTTATTCTGACCTACATATTTCTATAATGGAGACCAGCATCTTAGATCTAAAAGCAATAAACAGCTGAATAAAGATGACAGCTATAGGAGGGTGAGCTGTTCACACACAACCAAAAGGACACACGCAAACCTTACGCTCTTCTACGCATCATAATAGCTTACCCTTGGACACCTAGGAAGGGAAACCATATATTTTGGTAACTGCGCCATTCTCCATATTTGGGCACATCAAGATTCCTAATCACTGATTGGCTATCTCATTAATTACCCCCATGGTAATTTGGAAGGGATACAAGGCATTATGGTTACTGCGACATCCTCCATACATGGGCATCTACATAATTCTCAACGCCCATTGGACAATTAGGGTCTTACCACTCTTCTACCTATCGCTAACACGCTACCTATCGCTGATTGGAACCAAGGAGAATCCCTACTTCTAAAACCACTCACCCCTGTGGGAATCTAAGAAGGAAGCTTGTGAATAAATACAGCGGATTCGGAAGTAGAAATCAGTTTAGTTCCAGTTTCAGTTTAGCCGATTATACTCCAGCTTCAGTCTTTACCCCAGTCTCGGTTCAGTCTCAGTTCAGTCTCAGTTAAACAAATCCGTAGTATAAAGAGTCTTCAAAAACCCTAAACTCCGGACCAGCAGTGTTGGCCCATCAACCATTTAAATCTACAAATCTACGAAGAATAGCTTCTGTGTGGAACTCCAAGTCGACCACACCTGCCACAAAGGGACAACGCAGCCCAGATACGCTGACCTTGCCATCTCAGCCTACAGAGCCACATTCAGAAAAATCCACAACAATTAAATCCCTCACAAGAAATAAATCAGGAAAACTCCAAGACCCTTCCCAGACCGGTTGCTCAGAGAAAGGCATAAAAAAAGAATCAAATGCATCCAACCCTATTTTTGAATATATAAAGGAACAAAAAACAGAAAAAGTTCACTTGAGCGTCACAAATACTATGCCTCGCATATCGTTATCAACAAATGGTTTTAAAAATCCTGTGACATTAATGAGTGATACAGGAGCAGGTCCCAATTTAATTAAAGAAAAAGCAGTCGAATCATGCGTAAAAATTAATAAACGAAATCGTCTAAAATTAACGTAAAAATAAATTATGCTGAAAAACAATTAGAAATCAATGAAAAATACTATCCATTTGACTCTTCAGAAATAATCACAATTCCGCCTAGAACAATTTCTGATTTTTATATATAAGTTAAAAACAATGATAAAGAAATAGGTTATGTCCCCGAATTGTTACCTAAGGACAGCGGTATATATTAGGAAATGCAATAGTTAAAAACAATAACGATAAAGCATATTTAAAAATTGCTAATACCCGCGAAGAACCGGTAGTAATTACAATCCCAACTGTAGAAATTCTCGACTTTGAAGAATTTACATCTAACGACAACGATGTCCTTATTACACAAAATGAAAATGAAAATAATCAATATCAAAAAATCGAACAAGTTCTTAACTGTTTCCTAAATTCAAATAAGGATGGAGATTATGTTCACCAAACTTTTAATATTGCAAATGAAGATAGTGTCAAATCAATAAAAGAACTATTACGTCTTGAGCATTTAAATAAAGAAGAATACGCACATGTAGAAAAACTCATTGAACAAAACGCAGACCGATTTCATATTCCAGGAGAAATACTCGAAGGTACAAATGTATTACAACACAGTATAATAACTACGGACGAAATACCAGTTTTACATGACCATACAGACTCCCTTACGTACAAAAAGAAGAAATTCAAGGTCAAGTCAAAGAATTAATTGAGACAAAAATAATAAAGCCGTCACAGTCTCCATATAATACACCAGTGTTTCCTGTCCCCAAAAAACCGGATTCTCACGGAAAGATAAAATGGCGTATGGTTTTAGATTATCGTAAATTAAATGAGAAAACGATTAGCGATTCTTATCCACTTCCAAATATTACAGGAATCTTAGACCAATTAGGAAAAGCACAATACTTTTCGGTATTTGACTTAGCATGGGGATTCCATCAGATTAAAATGGACCCTAGAGACTCACACAAAACAGCGTTCTCTACTCCCTTCGGATACTATGAATTAGACCGCATGCCCTTTGGTTTGACAAATGCCCCTGCTACCTTTTAACGCCTTATGGACCTCGTATTGACAGGCCTTCAAGGCACCGAACTTTTTGTCTACCTGGACGATATAGTTATTTATGCGGATACTCTAGAAGAACATGATAAAAAATTCCCAGAATTAACAAACAGATTACGCAAAGCAAATCTTAAATTACAACCTGACAAATGCGAATTTTTGCGCCCGGAAGTAAAATACGTCGGACATATTATCGATGAAAACGGAGTGAGACCAGACCCTAAGGAAGTAGAAGCCGTACAAAAATTTCCTGTTCCTAAAAAACACAAAAATATCAAAGAATTCATAGGATTAGAAGAATATTATAGAAAATTTGTAGACGGATTTTCAAAAATCGCCGGACCTTTAAATAAATTATTGAAAAAAGATACACCATTTGTCTGGACAGATTCCCAGCAAAATGCATTTGGCACATTAAAAGAAAAATTATGTAACGCGCCCTTATTGCAAAGACCAGATTTTTCGCAACCTTTTGCACTAACGACAGACGCATCAGGATTTGCCATTGGTGGAATTTTATCCCAAGGAAAAATTGGCAAAGATAAGCCCATTGCTTACGCCTCTCGGAGTTTAAATGATAATGAAAGAAAGTATGACACTTACCAAAAAGAAGCCTTAGCAATTATATTTTGTGTAACACATTTTCGTCCCTACTCTTGCAGCAAAAAAGAGATGAAGACCAAAAAAAGAAATAATTACTAAGTCAAAAAGGACAATAAAGTGAAAACGGACGCTAATCTCGATTATATATCAGACAGTTCAGACTCTGATCCAGATTATTTGGAAAATATTAAAAAGAAAACTAAATTTCACATGAAAAAGAAGAAATTAAAACCTCAAGAAGAGGAAGAAGAAGATAGCAACGCAAGAAAATCCGAATTATTTTCCAAGTTCCAGTGAATCAAGCGTAAATGAAAACTTAAGCGATCCTGAAGACAATTTCATTCAAGATTATGATAAGAATTTTAAGAATAAAAATGTCAATGAAAATTTGGTCAATTTAGACGAAATAAATCCCTATTTTAATGAAGATTTACCAGAAATAAATGACAATAAAGAAACGCATGACGGAGATTCAGCACAAAAACGTCCGCCCCCAGAACCACCCCCGGGCAAACCAGTCGTCGGAACGTCAACTAAGCATTCAAATATAATAGACTGCCGCGATAAAATTACAATGAGAAACGATAATTATACATATTTCACTACAACTAATGGAGAACCACGAGACAATGGATCAGAATTATTATTAAAACGCGAAAAATTACCCAAGTTTACGAACCTTCAGAAAGGTCTTGCCAAAGAAATTCAAAAAGAAAAAATTTACCATATCGCTCTTCGTATCAAAGAAGAAGAAAAAGAAAATCTTGCAGAAACACTCAATAGTATAAAATTAACCATTTTTTCTCTGTATAACATAGCCAGCAAATTAAATTTGAAATCAATCAGTATAGCTAAAACTCCTTACATAAACAATATACCATGGGAAGGAATCTCGACCCAACTTAAATCGGTATTTTTAGAATAAAACACAAAAATAATTATTTGTTCAGGAATAACACAGTATCCCACAAAAGAACAAAAAAATGAAATACGCGGTAAAACTACAAATCCAATGTTCATAACTGACACCTCAGGAACCATATTTGAGAAGATATCAATGGGTATCGTAGGAAAATTACCAAAAATTGAAAAAGACAATGAATATATTTTAACAATTCAAGATAAATTTACAAAATTTTGTGTGGCTTGTGCCCTTCTAAATCATCAAGCTAGCACAATAGCGGACGCATTTGTAAAGAAATTTATTTGCACTTTTGGCTCACCAAGAGGAGTTTTAACTTATCAAGGTAAAGATTTTTAAGTAATTGATTACGAAGGTTCGCCAAAAGATTTCGTATCAGGCAATTTAAAACTACTGCGTTTCATCCACAATCAAATGGATCTTTAGAAAGATCACATCACGTCCTAGCAGAATATTTAAAACAATTTACAGAGAAAAACGCAGAATGGGATGATTGGTTAGAATTAGCCACATTTTCTTATAATACCAGTGTTCATAAAGCAACAAAATGTACCCCATATGAATTAGTTTTTGGAAAATTAGCTCGATTACCTTCCAATGAACCTCCGCCTGAACACGAAAAATTGCAAACGTATGATCACTATACAAAAAATTTAATTACAAGATTACATGGAATTCGCGAATTAGCTAGGCAAAATTTAATCTCAGCTAAAGAAAAATGAAAACAATACTATGACAGGACAATTAACCCTCAAGAATTCAAAGTAGGAGACAGAGTATTTTTATTAGAAGGAGGAAAAATTAAGAAACTCAACAATCAATATTCAGGACCATACGAAGTATTGGAAATTGCAGGAAAAGGAAATGTGAAAATTCAAATAAAAAACTCCCCAAGAGTTGTACACATTAATCGACTCAAGCTCTTTCTTATTGACTTACCAGAAACAAACTCAAAATATTCAAAAAAAATATATATATATATAAAATTTTTTTTCTCCAAATTTTACAATTCGGTCGTATTTTTCAAACTTTTAGATACAAACCTTTACAATGGAGATCGAACACCAAGAATTAATTGATGAATTTTGCAACATAATCATGCGACACGTGGACATGAAACATCCATTAATACACTGAATCATAAATGACGTTTACAATTGGGATTTTCCCAAGATGGGTGATTGGATTCAAAACATCAACAGCGAAGACACAATACGAGACATTATACTTACAATTAAGACGAGAGGACCGACAGCCTTTCACAATTTTATAGAAAGTCTTCAAAGCTCTGAACAACATTTTTTAGCATCACTTTTAAGTCTTCCATTATGTACTAACATAACAAAAATAAATTAATTATCACTTATTTTTCAAATTTTTTTTTCCTCTCTAAGTAAAAAGACTTATAATTAAAATTCAGCAGAATAACTAAACTGCTAACAAGAAAAATCCTTTTCTAGATCATGGGAAAACTAAAGATCGGACTTTACCATCTATCACTTCCACTTCTATGGAGAAATATCGTATTTGCCATCGTTCGATACGACTGCGGTTCAAGTCAGTTAAATATTACTACTCTGTCCCTTTTAGAAGTAGGATAATGCGACCTGCCTGAGTCTCATGTTCAGGTAGAGAAAAGGTATATTCAGCTACTACAGTTAAGCGAGATCACCCATATTAAAGTCATTCAATGTAAAGTAGAAGTTCAACGCACCATCCTCTATTGTGGTATGCATTACCACACATCAGCAGGTGCGAATGGTTTCAGTTCATACATCCAAGATATTTTAAAAGATCAATGCAATATGTTACATTAATCAGGATCAATTATTATGAATCCAACTTTAACCATTTTAAAAGTGCCACCAAACGATACTTCCACCTTTACCGTACTCCTCGCGGGTTCAGTAACAACGGACGGATATTGTTCAGGAGTTCAATTCTCGGACCCCTTAGGCACATGGTATAATGTTATTGTCCAAGTTCACGTTAAGATTACATTATTTCAACAAATAGCTTTCATAAATTTAAAGACAGATAAACTTCAATTACGATCAGGAACTACCTGTTCACTATCAAGCACAGCCTGTATCGATATGGAAAATGGTCATACCTTTTGGAACCCTCTGCTCGAGGACATATGCGAATCTCGAAAATATCAAGTTTTATACGAAGGAATGGCAAAAAAAACTGTTGATAATTCATTAGAAAATTCAGAAACCTTTTACTTATTAACAACCCAACATGTTACATTTGTGCTTGCACAAAAATCTAAAGAACCAGTTTGCAGTTTCATGTTGATACGGACAGAACACCTAAAACTTTTAATTCTCGAAACCGAAAAAGAGAACACATTTAAAAATAAAGAAAAATTACAAGTGGAAAATATGGATATATTCTGTTACGTAAATTCCAAATTTATATATACAGAACGACATATTCGAAAAGAAATAAAGAACCTTTATCACGACGTAATAACACAAAAATGCCGTCTTGAACGACAAATATTAGAAAACTCTTTAATTTTAGCAACACAGGCCCCCGATGAATTTGTTTATCATTTAATGCAAGGACCAGGATATATGTCAATAGTCGCAGGAGAAGTAGTACACATAATAAAATGTCTGCCAATAGAAGTTAAATATAGACGTACAGAAGAATGTTATGGTCAACTCCCAATTTATTTTGAAAACAGCACATATTTCCTCACCCCGCGAACTCACATTTTATTAAAATCAGGAATGCAAACTAACTGTAATTCCTTTTTACCTGCAATGTATGCATTAGGAGACTCATGGTACAAATTATCTCCACATCTCTCCCAATCAAAAGATCCAGAAATACTAAAACTTTAAACAAAAGGAACATGAAAATACACAAACCCAGCATCCTTGGCAACAAGCGGTATATATTCCCAGAATGATTTAGACAAACTAAGAGTCCACATTACGTTTCCAGCTGAAAGACCAACTATTTTAAATTCCCTGGCCAGAGAAATGGCAGGAGATCCTACAAACGATCACAAATATTCCATAATGAACCTTTTTGATGAAGAAACATTAAATAAAATAGCAAACTCAGCATGGGGGAAATTTCGGACCATATTTACAAGTTTTGGCACAGCTAGTGCAGGATTTATCGGAATACTCATTTTAATTAGATTTATTAAACTAATCGCTGACACATTTATACATGGCT
>NC_046661.1:7725689-7728696 GCF_010883055.1 Belonocnema kinseyi | reverse complement strand
GAAGTAGTAATACACAACGACAAACTTTCCGAGGACACAAAAGCTTCAGGTAAATCAAGCAACAATACAGACTCTATTCTTTATCCTCACTCACAACTTCACGAAGCTGCTCACCAACCACTCTATTCTATTCGTATGTAACTATATATCTCTCAATATGGCTGAAAAAGACTGTCACTGAATTAGACGAGTAGACTCTAAAAAAAGGAAACTCACTACCCATGTACGATATACAAGTACACCGCGATACACAATCTAAATTTCAATTTGTAGTAACAGCAAAATTTAAAAAACAAACAGTAATCAGCACCGCTAAAGATGAAACTAAAGCTAAGAAAAATGCAGCACAATTACTGTTTAAAATATTACAAGGAAAATATGATACGGTACTAACAGTAATGCGAAAAACTGAAACTTCAGGTCAATTGTTATGTGAACTTGAAGTTCTATGCACTATATATATAAATTACCAAGACCTACATATAAAATAGTAAAATTAAATACGTCACCCGGAATCGACACAAATATTGCCATTTGCACGATAAACAACATGAAAGAAGCAGGAAACGGAATTACTCCTTTCTTGGCAAAAAGTTTTGCAGCCGCTAAAATAATTAATACAATTAAAGAACAAAGCTTTACTTCGTCCAGAATAATGCAGGAACAAGCTCTGCTAACTCACATAAAAATTTCGATAATGAAATAAAAAAAGATCACCCTGGTGGAAACTTTCAACTTATAACTAAATATTGCACTTTTTTCAATATAGAACATGTATTTGAAGTATTTACTAGACGAATACATAAAACACCTAAAAATTGTATTGCTAGAGAAAGGCCAAAGCATGTAATGTTAGCAAAAACCGAAGCCATTAAAAAAGAACCACAAAATTAAATGATACTTCCTTTTCGTCATAAAAAAAAACGTGTTCAACAATTTATACTTCAGGATAATAATCAACAGAAAGACAAGATGAACTCTATCAATTCAACAATTACACAACAAGAAACATCGACAATGACATCAATAAGACATCCAACACTTGGAATCCTAAACTACACCTTCATTTTGAATGATTTCGTAATCAAATATGGACTAGGCGAATCCTCAACATGTGTTTACATGTGTTTATGTGTCGTCGACGTCGGAGAAAGTACAGTCATAGCAATAAACAAAGCAGCTTCAGCAATGATAAAATATCTAATTTCATTCTATGAAACTTTCGAAGAAGTAATTTATAGAAAATATTCAAAACCCACAAAGCAAGACTGAGAAACACAAACTGATTGGAGATCAAAATTAATCGCTTGGTCTTAATCTTGTAAACGATGTAATGTCATGACTCATACTATATATCTGCGGATTGCAAATCAATACTAAAGAAAAACCCCACTTCAATGCAATGACCACGCTGAAATATCAAAAACTATAAAAAAAAATAATCCATTTTTTCCAATACCTTAGGCGAAACTAATCCCTCTTTTAAAACAATGACCTTCATTTTATTACATTCTAAATATGTCACTAATAATCATTTTTTTTTCTGCATTTTCTCTTTCTAGGAATTGTCCATCGGGAAGCGACATGGCTTGGCACTTAATTACTCAAATCACTATACTTTTAACAATATTCTTCAAGTCTGTTGTGCATATATCTTACCCACCATTTGTCAAAAAAGATTTTGAACACAAAACTGGATTATACCATGAACCTTTGGAAAAAATTAATATACTTTCAGATAATCGATATTTGTTTTTCTATTTAAAAACTACGGACATTTTTAATCTTCAAGTTCTACTATTAAAAAAATTCAATCAGACTATTATTATCTACAAAAATACTATTCAAACTGATTCATGTGTAAAAACTTATCACGAAGTCAAATTTAATTCTCAGAAAGAAAAAATGTCAAATATTATTGATAATGTACAATTTCAATCAAATAATACTATGAATATAACAGAAGACAATTGGAAAAGTAAAAATTATTCAACTGACTTATATCACTCAATTTTTAACAAACTAGAAACTTCAGGCTTTATTACTTATCGATGGATTGAGAAAAAGGCTTACCTATTTCCATAACCCATTTCAGATATATCAGAAAAAATAACTGATACGGTGAAACAATTTTACGAATATCCTGAATGGCGTCAATTTACATACGACCCAACAATGAATAATTATCAACGTAATGTGTCCAAATGGTTAACAATGCTTCACGAGTCTATCAATTTCTATATTGATTCTTTACAACTTCTTTCTGACATGCTTACTTCTAGTAATAATGGTCTTTGGCATCCTTTATATTTTTCTCAATCATCTTTAGACTACTTTGTCCAGATTCAAGAACATACATATTTACAAGCAGAAATTTCTCAAATAAATATTCAAGACTTCTTCCTGTTACCAAAAATTCAACACTTTTTTTATAAAAGATCAACTGATATTCGCGCTTCAAACCTCTGATATCGCTGAACAAAAATTCCAATTATATAAACTCCACCCCTCACCAATTACCTATTATTTAAAAACAAACTATAAACCCAGTATCTACATCAAACCAGATGTATCAATCTTAGCACTCTCTGAAGATCAAAACACCTACTTTACTGTTCAAGAAAATTTCCTTGAATCATGTTCTCAAACTTTTCACGGTAATATTTGTCATCTCTCTCCACAACTATATAACACAATAGAAAAACCAATTTGTAAAACTTCACTTCTCACTGAAAATACTTCATACGAATGTAATTATCAAATCAATTTCTATAATTATCCCGTTTTAACCCCCGTAACGCCTTATTAGGGATGGCTGTATTCAGCTCCTCAATCTGAACATATCGTAATTAAAAGTTTAAACAATGAAACCACAATAACCACCCTAACAAACACCGGGATAATGCAACTTCATCCACAGTGCAAAATATTAAATTATCCAAATCTAAAACAAAACGGACGAAAAATAATGGACATCACTATTCCTACACCATCTCAAACAATTTCT
>NC_046661.1:7724172-7725589 GCF_010883055.1 Belonocnema kinseyi | reverse complement strand
GAAAGGTGTAAAATGAAGATAAAGAAGAATAGCAAAAGTTAAAAAGATTTAGTTTAATTTTTACTCTATTTTTATAAATTTACGTGAAGGACCACAAAAAATCAATTTATATATATATATAAATTGATGACCCTCGCGGGTGATGACGCAATGTGATTTCTGCCCAGTGCTCTGAATGTCAACGTGAAGAAATTCAAGCAAGCGCGGGTAAACGGCGGGAGTAACTATGACTACGTGATAGGATAAGATCGCACTGGATTAAACCTGACTTCTTCACCACGCAACTACTGACCTGCCATGGTGAAATCAGATCAAATCTCTTCGAGCGCAATCTGACTGAGCAAGCCGAATGTGAGTGTGGGCAGGTTGAGACAGTTCAGCACATCATCTTCGAATGTGAAAAATTCGGTCCGCAGCGAGTTGCCATCCTCGAGCTTTTGGGGAACCTAGGACTGGGGAATGGCTCAGTGAAGGCACTTGTTAGGAAAGACACGTTCCAACTCTTCGCCGATTTCGCGCGGGAAGTTCTGTGGTTGAATGGGGAGGGAAGAGTCCGTTAATAGATAGTGGAAACCAGAGTAAGAAACCCAGATTGCAGCACCCGGTCTAATTGACCGAGCAATCTGTGCTTTCAGGTGCCCAGCGCTAGTGTTTGCCTCGTCCTATGCTAGTGCGAAAAAAAATGCAGACTGCAGCAATCGACCCCCATGGCCGAGCAATCTGTGTCCTCAAGGGAGTAAGGCCGCAGCACCCGGTGTGTATGACCGAGCAGCCTGTATTTCTCCGGTGCTTAGCACTAGTGTTTGCATCGCCCTACGCTAGCGCGAAAATCAAAAACCGCAAGCTGCAGCACCCGGCTAATAAGTCCGAGCAACTTGCGTTCTGAGGTGCACGGCAATAGTGTTCGTCTCAACCTACGCTACTGCAAACTACCGACTACAGGCGAAGTCTCTCCCTCTCCATCTTGCTGGGGAGGGAAAGGCTTAGAGTAGAAACCTCCACGCGGTCCCCGCTGGTAACTCTTCCAGGTCCATTCGTGTACCTGTAAGAGGCTAATCTACTCCCCTCGAAAGAGGCGCCCTGGTCTTCTTAGCTTGATCTGGCCTCACAATGAAACTTTGCAATAGTTCCTTTGTGAAGCTTGCAAGTAATTTTTCCATAACCGTCCCCGCCGGAGTCTGGTTATACGATAGTGTTACCCGACTCCACTGGCTCAACGGCTTCTCTGGATGTAGATATGGGTTTCTGAGTCCTTCGAGAGAAGGAGCGGCGTATGTCCTTCGGGATTATGGACCGCGGGCAAGCATCCAATAGTTGAAGAGCGATGCTTTACGACCCGGAGAAACATCAACACCAAGGTTTCTCTCAAGCCTAAAGATCTGGCTTAAATGGATGACGAGCTTCGTGGACATTTTTC
>NC_046661.1:7719419-7724072 GCF_010883055.1 Belonocnema kinseyi | reverse complement strand
ATGATTTTTTGTAAATATAAAAACAAATTGTTTTCAAACAACTTTTTATTCTTTTTTTTGCAAAAAAACTATATCAAATTGGAATCTTTTCTGTTTTTTGTACAGAAATAATTCCAACACGAAAAAATCCTGTGATTGCACACACAGGTTATGTCGACGGCGTCCAACCATCAGATTACCCCGAAAATTACAAATATTTAATGAATAGTTCATGTTTTTCACTCTTACCAGAAGTCATCGGAATTTATGTAAACATATTCACAAATTTCAAAACCTGCATCAATTGTTACGAAATATTACCAGCATTTATAAAAAATAGTAATCAACTTAGAACAAATTATCATTCACTTGGCAAAATTGAAATCGTCAAAACAACTTGTTCAAATTGTCCAACAGAATTAGCTAAACCTCGTTGTGACGCAATCATGTGTTTGGATAATAATGATTCATTATTACTTACCTTGAAGCATTTAGGTAAATTTTCACTCACTACACTTCACGAATCTCTTATACGTCAAATCAACTGATTTTAGAGAAATGATTCTACCCACCGAAATGCCACAAAATAAATTAAACTTATTGAATTTTGTAAGAAAAATGTACTTCCATCTAACAATTTCAAATTGTAAAATCTTCTAACAAAAATTAAACTCATGGCATTTCCTTTGTAAAATATCACAAGTAAACCAACAATGTTATTTACACTCGAGACTATTGTTGTATTAAAAACAAAAACGATTACCTGCGTGTAATACTCGTTTGCTGAAATTTTAAATTTCAAGCACAAATGTATGAGTGACACCGAAATTCACACTCATTGTAAAATAAGCAAAAATGTAAAAATAATACTATATATTTACATTAACCATTAATATAATACATTTTTGCTCGTTTTACAATTAAACATTATGTAAACAAATAAGATATAATTTTAATATTCCTACTACTCAAGCATACCGATATTTTAAAGTATAATTAATATATTTCTACTATATGTCAGTTTCGTGTTCAAAAATAAAACAAAAAAGCAAAAAATATATATAAAAATAATTTAATTTTTAAAGATATATACTTCCTCTCTACTATGACAATAAGTATAATTCAGCAAAAAAAATTGACAGAAAACTTTTCTATATTTTCATTATAAGATTTAAACATTACTACCTTAAAAATGTTGTATGTTTCAGTAAAAAAATGGAACCAGCTAATCTAAGGATAAATCCAGCTGAATCAGTCAGCCCATTACAAACATTGCATGAAATTAGTACGGAATATAACTTCTCTAACCTAAATTATAAGGTCGTAACTTTACAGCCAAGTCGCCTCTTTAAGTATTCATTATAACTTGTGAAATATCTAAAGGTAGCACAAATTATGCAAAAACTAGCAAACCATTTGTCTCAAAACAAACAGCGAAACATGATACCGCAAGAAAGAATCTAAGATTGTTATCCAATGTATACCATTTTAGTAATGACCAAATACCTACAGATAAAAATAATATCGAGCGAGTCCCAGAAATACAATTCGGAAAGATTAAACTTTATAAATGGACTCACGCCTGCGAAAAATGTTATCAAAAAGGACATAGGGCAATAAATTGTCGCGGCACAAGAAGAAATCAAAATTACATAGACTAATTCCGTATACAATTTTTTTATATTATGAATGAACAATTTTTTTAAAAATATATATGCACTATCTATTTAGAGCTAGACGAAAAGACATAAATAATAAAAATATGAAGAAAAAAAAACTTCATCTTTTCCTCTTTCTCAAAAGCATGCGTTCATAAACTTAAGATACGCTACGCAGACAACCAAAAGTTCGAATGCACAAATTGTAATAAATAAGTTTGATCATGGTCATTGAATTCCCATGCTCAAACTTAAGGGGGGGGGGGGTGTCAAGTCCCGCGACATTTATAATAATAAATAATTATAAACAATGGATAATAATTGCATAACATTTATATTTAATAATAACTCAACAAGTTAAAGGATTATATTCAACATCCAATTATTATTGTAAACAAAACCTAGTATTGTTAAAATTATTTGTGAAGATCAGATTTGTAAAGAAACGATGCAACAGTGTAAGGTTCACCCAACAGCACAAGAAAATCTACGCATCATATTTTGAACAAAAAACAGGCACACGTTAATTAAAAAGCAATAAATTAATTGACAAGGAAACCAGAAAATGCAGCTGCATTTTCAATCTCGTACGCTCACAATATGCTGGTACCTATAAGTACGTACACATCGCAGTAAACAAAAATAAGCGATACACATAAATATTCGCATAGCTAACAAAACCAGCCGACTATACACTAACTGAAAAGCCATAAAATAATCAGCAAGCCAATACTGAAAACGAACAAGATTTTCAGTCCCATACGTTTAAAAAATGCTGTTACCTACACCAAATGCTCATCTTTTAGTCATTCTGACCTACATATTTCTATAACGGAGACCAGCATCTTAGATCTAAAAGCAATAAACAGCTTAATAAAGATGACAGCTATAGGAGGGTGAGCTGTTCACACACAACACAAAGGACACACGCAAACCTTACGCTCTTCTACGCATCATAATAGCTTACCCTTGGACACCTAGGAAGGGAAACCATATATTCTTGTAACTGCGCCATTCTCCATATTTGGACACATCAAGATTCCTAATCACTGATTGGCTATCTCATTAATTACCCCCATGGTAATTTGGAAGGGAAGAAAGGTATCATGGTTACTGCGACATCCTCCATATATGGGCATATACATAATTCTCAACGCCCATTGGACAATTAGGGTCTTACCACTCTTCTACCTATCGCTACCATGCTACCTATCACTGATTGGAAACAAGAAGAATCCCTACTTCTAAGACCACTCACCCCTATGGGAATCTAAGAAGGGAGCTAGTGAATAAATACAGCGGATTCGGAAGCAGAAATCAGTTTAGTTCTAGTTTTAGTTTAGCCGATTATACTTCAGCTTCAGTCTTTACTCCAGTCTCAGATCAGTCTCAGTTCAGTCTCAATTAGACAAATCCATAGTATAAAGAGTCTTCAAAAACCCTAAACTCTAGTCTAGCAGTGTTGGCCCGTCTACCATTTAAATCTACAAATCAACGAAGACTAGCTTCTGTGTGGAACTCCAAGTTGACCACACCTGCCACAAAGGGACAACGCAGCCCAGATACGCTGACCTTGTCATCTCAGCCTGCAGAGCCACATTCAGCGCCATCCACCCCCTGCGGGTACCCATACAGGGTGCCAACAGAAGGACGGGCTACTTTCTATTCAAGGAACGAGAGGGCGAATCGTCCACTCTTTACAAAAGGCAACTTGTAAGTAAACCAAGGAATCAAATGATTTCAAGCAATTCGGATATTTATCAGGAAACGTTGATCAAATCTGATCTTTATATTAAAATTCTATTAACACTTAAATAAATATTCATCATTTTTTATATTATTACATATTTGATTTATTTGGTGTATCTGGTAGTTATCTTCATCCCAGTTCTCTAGTTTATTTAAAATTAGATTCTAACTAAAATTATTGTCAAAAACACTAATAAAGAAAACAGTGAGAACAAAAATATAAAGAAAAGCATTACACACTTATCAACAAAAGACAAAAGTATACAAGCTAAAGATGTCATTATTAAAAAAAATGATATAATTATAAATTGTGTTGATTGCGAAAGTGTAACAGCTGCTGAAAAATTACTAAAAAGTGAACTGGATAAAAATTGTGAAATCACAACTGAAAAATTAAATAATCCTAAGATAAAAATAGTTAACATAGATAACTTTACAAACATGGATTCAGAAACAATTGAAAATGACATAAATATAAGAAACTTCAGAAATTTTAATGAGAAAGGAAAAGTTCTTCACATGTACATTCTGAAAGAAAAAGGATTAACCAGTGTAATAATGGAAGTTAAAACTGAAGTTTATAAATAAATCGGAGCAAAAAACAAAAGAATCTTAGTTGGCTACCAAAGGTGCAAAGTTTTTTACGTAATTAATGTCAAACCTAGTCATAATTGTGGTGGTTGTGGACATAGTACAATTAAATGTAGGAACAGTTTAGTATGGTTGCGTTGCTCACTGAAACACAAAACATCTGATGCAACACTAACAACATTAAGTGTCCAAATCGTTCATATAGCAATGACAAATACAAGACAGATTATAATACAAATCACTATGCTTTTGGTCATAACAAATGTGAAATTTATAGTAAGAAAATAAAAAGGTACATAACCTCAACGGATTGTCCACTGTAACCTCTAGGCAGTCTAATAAGTACCTGAAAATTCTAAGAGATGGCATTGGTATTCATTAATGTGAACCATTTTCGTCGAGATTGATCCTTCAAATGACGCCTGTCCAAACTTCAGCCATTTATGTTTACGCATTTACAAGTTACAGCACTGAGAAGCGACTAACCTCCGAGTTTTTTTTAATATGGAAAAATCTGAATTTCGAGTTTTGATCAAACAATACTATCTTCGCAAGAAAACGATATCCGAGACCTAGGCCAAGCTGGATAAGTATTACCCGGACTCTGCACCGTCGATTGGAACGATTCATGAGTGGTTTACCGAGTTTCGTTGTGGCCGTACGAGCACAGTTGATG
>NC_046661.1:7691298-7719319 GCF_010883055.1 Belonocnema kinseyi | reverse complement strand
TATCATCACGACAATGCGCCTGTTCATTCATGCTTAGTTGCACAAGCAAAATTGCATGAAATCGGCTTCGAATTGGTTCCTCAGCCACCGCATTCACCAGACATGGCCCCCAGCGACTATTACTTGTTCCCTAACCTGAAGAGATGGCTCACCGGTAAGGGTTTTTACTTAAATGAGGAGCTCATAGCTGAAACTGAGGCGTATTTTGGAGACCTTCCGATCGAGTACTTTTCGGACGGTATCAAAAAGTTAGGAAATCGTTGGACTCGCTGTATCGACCTAAAAGGAGAGTATGTCGAAAAATAAAACCGACTTTGGCCAGAAAAACGTCTCCGTGTTTCATTTTTCAGGGACTTATCAGACTGCCTAGTACATTACCTATAATCAACAGTAAAGATAATTATCGACAACAGAGGCGAAACAACAGATTTGACTCAACGCTACCAACTGTACTAAAAAGAAATGTATCACAACCTCAAGACTCCACTAATAAGAAAGAGTTATAATGGCACAACACATCAACTTCATTGAAGACATTCAGAACCAAGTTATCAAACATGAAATTGTGTATCACAATATAAAATCTCTCAATAAGGATGGAAACATTAAAGGCAGTCGCATCTTATATGTAAATGTTCGTAGTATTAACCATAATTTTGATAAACTCGAAATTCTTATCAAGAGATTAAAAATTAAACCGTCTGTTATAGTATGCGCCGAATCATGGAACATTGATAATATCGATTTATATAAACTACAAGGCTTTAAAACCTGTTATAATGAAAGTAACCTGAACAAATCAGACGGAGTAATTATTTATATAAATGATTGTGTCAAAGAGACTACATAAATAGTACAACTAGGTAATTTAAAACTATTAAATAGTAAAATATTTTTGAAAAATAATATAAATCTAATAATAACTGCTTTATATAGATCACATGACATGTCTTGTCTAGAATTTAATATGAAACTAAACAAATTTTTAAATAACACTAAAAACTATATAAACCATCTGATTATTGGCGACTTTAACATCGAAATTTTAATACAAAATATTATCAGTGAAGATTTCTTAAACAATTTACTTGAAAAAGGTTTTTATCCAGGTTTCATTGGTATAACTACACCATTGAATGAAAGTGGAAAAGGATCATGCATTGATAATATATTTATAAAGAATAAAAATATACAAACAAAAACTTTCAAATTATCGACTCCTTTTACTGATCATTTTCCACTTTTCATTGAAATAAATAAACCACCATAACCGGAAAACTTTGAACACCATTACTTCTACAATTATAAAAAAATAGAAGTATTGCAACATCAATAGACTGGGGAAAATATAAACTAATTCATGATCCGAATGAAGCCATGAATGGGCTAATCAAAAATATACAGATTGTATAGATAAAATAAAACAAGGAAATACAAATAATAATCGCAAAAATAAAAACAAACAAAGAAAAAGTTGGATTACCAAAGCCATTATTATATCATGTGAAAAAAAAGAAATACTTTATAATAAGTTTAAGCATGATCTAACAAACGTGTATCTCAAAAAACAATATAAAAGCTACATGAAGATTCTAGATAAAGTAATAAGAGATGAAAAAATAAAATATGATAGGAATCTGATAAATAAAAATTGCAACATTGCTAAACAACTGTGGAATATAATAAACACAAAATTAGGAAAAACAGGAAAATTAATAATGACATAAACAACATACAAGGTAATGATAATAATAAATACGGGATCAAAAAGAAATAGCGTCACACCTCAACTCCTATTATTGTAAAGTAGGTGAAAATCTATCTAGAAATGTCAAAAAGAAACCCTATAGTAAAAACTTAAATTTACCACTATATAACTCCAATAATTTTTTTATACTACCAACTGAATACCTTGAAGTACAGAGAATAATTAATGAAATGAAAAATAAAAATGGTGGAATAGACAAAATTAACACACTAACTCTAAAAAATTTATGCATAGAGAAGTCGATTTGCCCGGATTCGCTAAAAGTTGCTGAAATAGTACCAATTTATAAATCTGGTCACAAATATGAAGCTTGTAACTATAGACCGATATGTTTGATATCTAATATTGCTAAAATTATAGAAAAAATAATACATAAAAGACTATACAGTTTCATATCGAAAAGCAAAGTATTATCAGAAAACCAGTTTGGCTTTATCAAGAATAAAGGAACGAAAGATGCATGAACTCTTATTACTAAAACCATTTATGATAATCTAGATAAGAGTAAGCCTATAGCAATTACTTTTTTAGACTTAGCTAAAGCTTTCGATTGTGTCAACCACGATATCCTGCTAGATGATTTATATAATTATGGTATCCGAGGAAAAGCGTACGATTTAATGAAGAGTTATCTGTCGAATAGGCTTCAAAAAGTCAGAATAGGAGATAATGAGAGTGCTTTTGATATAATAAACACTGGTGTACCCCAAGGAACAATTCTTGGGCCGCTACTTTTTATAATATATGTTAACGATTTACTAATACAAATGCCAGACAACTCTATTATCTCCTATGCTGATGACACTGCCATTTTTTCTATTGATGAAACTTGGAAAGAAGTAGAAACAAAAATGAACAATCTACTTGTAATAGTAGAGGAGTGGCTAGCACTAAATAAGTTAGTTTTAAATTTAGAAAAAACTGTATTTATTACTTTTGGTAATTATTGTGATAGCGTTCCTGTAAACTTAGAGATAAAAATAGAAGATAAATACATAAAGAAAGTAGAATACTGTAAATATCTAGTATTAATTATTGATCAGAATTTAAAATGGGATAAACATATTAAATACATAATCAATAAGACCAAGTATTTAATTTACATTTTATATAAAATTTCTAAATTTATGCAAACTGATATAATAAGAATGATCTACTATGCTTTCTTTCACAGCATTATCAATTATGCAATAATTGCTTGGGGTGGAGCCTATATTAATTATCTGAACCTATTGCAAAATGTTCAAAAAAGACTATTGAAAATTGTAAATAAAAACATTTTTGTAAGTGAAAACCCAATGAACCTTAGGCAATTATTTGCCTATGAATCGCTCCACTACTACTATAATGTTAACAGTGTTAAATTTTCTAAGTCAAATAGTGTAACTAGAAATAAAATATACAAATACCAAAAAATTACAAAACTGTTAATGATAAAAACAGATATATCAAAGCTATCAAATTGTTTAATAGTCTACCCAAAGAATATAAATTACTAGATATATCTAAAAGTTCGAATAGATACACGTTGAAAAAATGGATAAAATCCAATACTTTAGCCTAATGTTGTAATATAGTCCAAAAGCTTTTTTATTTTAACAGCAACAGAATTTTTCTTTTATATTTTAGTTTTAAGTTATATGTAAGTTAATTTTAATCAGTACCCCCGCACAGGTAATTTTTGTTTGCCTCTGGGGGTTTGCAGGTTGTATATATTTCTATGGTATATGTGTAACTTGTAAAGTGCTGAATAAAAATTTCAAAAGTGTCAACTATTTTGTTAAAAATTTAAATATTTTATCGAAAATTAAACTGTATTGTGGAATTTTATTGACAATTTAAGTTTTTTTATGAAAATTCAACTATTTTGTTAAAAATTTTAATATTTTTGTTAATCAGTTTTGTTAAAAACTTAATTATTTTGATAAAAATTCAACTATTTTGTTGAAAATTTATACATTTTCTTAAAAATAATATTCTTTTGATTAAATTCATCTGTATCGTGGAATTTGATTGAACAATTAATTATTTTACTAAAAACCCAACGATTTTTTAAAAAATTCAATTATTTCGTTGAAAATTCAAATATATTGTGGAATTTCATGGAAATTTTAATTATATTGGATAAAACTCAACGATCTTGCGGAGAATTCGACTATATGGTGGAATTTTATTAAAAATTAATTATTTTGATAAAAATTCAACTATTTTGTATAAATGTAAATATTTATGTTCAAAATTTATACATTTTATTGACAATACAATTATTTCGATAAAATTCAAATATTTTGTGGAAAATTCAATATATTGTGGAATTTTATTCAAAAATTAATTATATTAATAAAACTGACTAATTTTAATAAAAATTTAACTATTTTATTAAAACTTTATTTTTTCAAATAAAAACTCATCGATTTTGTTAAAAATTCAACTATATTGTGGAATTTTATTAAAAATTTAATTATTTTGATCAAAATTAAATATTTTTGTTGAAAAATCATTTATCTTATTCAAAATTTAATTATTTCAATAAAAGCTCAACGATTTTGTTGAAAATGCAACTATTTTGTGGAATTTCATTGAAAAATTAATTATTTTGATAAAAAGTAAACTATTTTGTTGAAAATTTAAATATTTTAATAAAAATTCGACTATATTGTAGAATTTAATTGACAATTTAAGTATTTTGATGAAAATCCAACTTTATTGTGGAATTTGATTGAACAATTAATTATTTTACTAAAAACCCAACGATTTTGATAAAAATTCAATTATTTCGTTGAAAATTCAAATATATTGTGGAATTTTATAGAACATACTGGACATACTGGGAGAGGCGGGATGGTTCATTTGTAATGGCAATACAAGAGGGGATGAAGTAGGTGAATATAGGTACGCGGGTATAAGGGACACCGTAATAGATTACATTCTAGCAGAAGAAAGAATAAGGTGGCTGATGTTTAAAATGAAAGTGGGCAACGTGATAGGCTCAGAACACTTTCCGGTAATCGCGACAATGAAAGGTGGTGGATCAAAGGGCAGTAAAGGGAAGAGGAGAGAAAAAAGAGAAATTAAAGTGAAAATAGGAATTTGGGGGGAGGAAAAGCTGAGAGAATTTAGAGAAAAAATAGAAAACGTGGAGATAGGGGGGCGTGAAGAGGAAGAAGTTGACACACTGCTAGAAAAACATAAAGCTGCGATAGATAAGGTAAGGGAAGAGGTGAGACCGAGAGAAAAATAAGAGGGTTTTAGGAAAGACTATTGGGACGATAAATGCAGGGAAAGTAAAGATAGGATGAAGGACAATGTAGGGGAATGGAGGGAAGGGGAAATGGAAAAAGGAGAACTCAACAGGAGAAAGAGGGAGCACGCAAAAATCATAAAGGAGAAAAGACGGAAAGAGAAAGAAAGGTATATTGAAGAGGTAGAGAAGGCGGTAAAAGAAGGGAGGGAATGAGAAGTGATAAATAGGGAAAGAGGAGGAAGGAAAGGTATAAATGAAGAAATGGGAATGAAAGAGTGGACGAAGTACTTCAAGTGGCAGTTAGGAGGAGTGGAATATAGGGTAAAGGGAGAAGGAAGAAAAGTGGTCGATGGGGATGAGGAAATTGAAAACGATTCTAGTAGGGATGACGTGAATGAGGCCATTGCAAGGCTGAAAAGAAACAAGGCAACAGGAGAAGATGGTCTGTAAAATGAAGCTCTGAAATATGGAGGATTAGGGGTGAGGGAAGAGATGTAGAGGGTTTGCAACAAGGTATGGAAAGGAGATAGGTGGCCGAAGGAGTAGAAGACAGGGCTGGTAGTACCGTTGATTAAGAAACGAGAAGGCATAAAGGTGAAGGAATATGGAGGTATTACACTCATTTCCGTGGTATATAAAATTTATGCGGAAGTGCTTAGAAGGAGCTTGGAAAGACAGGTGGAAGAGAAGGGAAGTATATCGCACAAGCAAACGGGTTTTACGAAAGGGATGTGTACCATAGGTAACGTCTACGTACTCAACCATCTAGTCAATAGCAACCTAGGGCAGAAGAAAGAGAAGCTAGTCGAATTGGTTGTAGACTTTAAGGCAGCATTTGACTCAGTTAACAGGAGGCTCTTATGTGCAGCAATGAAAGAGAGAGGAATAGACGAAGGTTTAATAGAGAGGATAAAAGAAATATTTTTGGATACTAAGATAAGGGCGAAGATAGGGGATAAGAAATGCGAGGAATTCTGGACAGGAAGGGGGCTCAGGCAAAGGTGACTTTTGAGCCCACTTCTGTTTAGTATTCTTCTCGAAGATTTAGAGGAGAAGTTAAAGATGAAAGAGAAAGGAGGGACAATATTAGGAACGGGCGAACTGTATTCACTAGCATATAAAGATGATGTAGTGCTATTAGCGGATGATGAAAGAGGTATCAACTTGTTGATGAGAGTGTTCGAAGAACATGTGAGAGAAAAGGGTTTAACAATAAAGGTGAACAAGACCAAGATGATGTGTTTCAGAAATAAAAGGGGTAGCTTAGAGTATGAATGGAAGATAAATGGCGTGGTGGTACAGTTGGTTGATGATTTTCGCTACTTAGGATTTTGGTTCGAAACGAGAGAAGGAAGCGAGCTGCAGGTCAGAAAGAGAATGGAATACGCGATTAAAGTAATGGAACAAGTATGGGGTATAGGAAAAAGAAGGTTGAAGAATTATTGGAAGATGAGCGTCTGGATGTTTGATGTATTAGTATGGTCAGTGTTAAGCTATGGTGTGGAAATATGGGGGTGGAAAGAACACAAGAGAATAGAAAGTTTACATGAGCAATTTTTGAAATGGGTTCTGGAAGTGAGCTGGAGTTTCCCGGGTTATATGTAGAGAGAAGAAATAGGAGGAGAAACACTGATGGTAAGGCAAGTGAAAAGAGCCTGGAACTGCGAAGAGAAACTAAGAAGGGGAGAGGGAAGCAAAATTGCACAAGCGTGTGCCCGCGAGGTCATGGATAAAGAGAGGAGGGGTAACGTAGGACGTTCAAAATGGGAGGAGAAGAGATATGAAAAGAGGCGTGAATGTGGTATACATGAGAGGCGTACAGAGTGGGAGGAAATGGAGGAAGAGATAAAGGCAAGGCAAGCTGAGGAAAGATGGGGAAAAATCGCAGATTCACGGTACAACAGCTGGTATAGAATGGTTAGGGGGCAGGGGCAACCAGAGTACCTGAAAAAGATTAAAAAGGAGAGTAAATGAAATAGAGTAGTGAGATTCAAAATGGGAGAGGGTATGAGAGCATGCAGGTATTGGATGAATGAAGAAGAGAATGTGTGTAGAGTATATAGGTATGAGCAGGAAACATAGTTGCATGTGTTAGAGAGGTATACAGGGGACGAAGGTGGAGGAGAGAATACAGAAAAGAGGATTAAATGGATTCTGAATGAAAATGTTCAGGAGGAGGAATGGATGAAGAAGCTAGAAGATCTGAGAGAGAGAGAGAGCTAGTTGCACAGGATAGTAGAAAAAAAGACAAAATATGACTCCGAAAGACGGAGAGTTAAGAAGTAGTGTTTCGAACTAGAGTCAAAATTTGAAATTAATAATGGTCCGAGGAAACGGAAGCCCAGGGCAAAGTCGCAAGCGTTTGTGAATAAGAACAATAATTTAAGACTGTATAAAGCCAATAGTTCGTAAGATAGTATAAGGCTTGATTGTAAGAATACTTGTAATGGTTATGTAAAGACTATCAAATCCGTAAAAGGGAGAGAGTATCAACAAATAAAGAAGGTTACTTTATTGAAAATACAATTATTTCGATAAAATTCAAATATTTTGAGGAAAGTTCAAGTATATTGTGGAATTTTATTTAAAAATTAATACCTTAAATCAAAATTAATTATTTTAATAAAAACTCAACTATTTTATTAAAAATTTATTTTTTGCAATAAAAACTCATCGACTTTGTTGAAAATTCAAATATATTGTGGAATTTTATTGAAAATTTCATTATTTTGATCAAAATTAATCTATTTTGTAGAAAATTTAAATATTTTATAAAAAATTCTAATACATCGTGGAATTTTATTACAAATTTAAATATTTTGATAAACATTCAACTATTTTGCTGAAAATTTAAATATTTTATCAAAGATTCATCAATATTGTGGAATTTTATAGAAAATTTTATTATTTTGGAAAAAATTCAACTATTTTGTTAAAAATTTTAAAATGTTGGTTAAGAATTTATTTATTGTATTCAAAATATAATTATTTCAATAAAAACTCAACGTTTTGTGGCAAATTCATCTATTTTGTTTAAAATGCAACTGTTTCGTGGAATTTGATTGAAAAATTAATTATTTTGATAAAAAGGCAACTATTTTGTTGAAAATTCAAATATATTGTGGAATTTTATTGCAAATTTAATTATTTTGATAAAAATTCAACTATTTTGTTGAAAATACGACTATTTTATTGAAATGCTTGCGTTTCCTGTACTGATAGAGGCTACGCGGTGTTTTTCGAGTGCGATTATTTTTTGGCTGGGGAGAAGTGAAAAGTTGAGTACGGTGAGGGTGTGGTGATTAAGAGTGCTGGGGTGAAAGTGCAAGTGTGAATGAAGGGAGTGATAGAAAGTGAAAATTTAAACGGAAAATAAAGAAGTTGACGAAAGTCGATTTTGAGGTTAGGTTCGCTTGGGTGATTTACTGGGCTTCTTGGCAGTAAGTAGGATTTCGAAGGGTAAAAAAAGTGAAATAGACACAAATTGTCAAACAAATCAATGTAGGAGGGCGAATATTTGGAAAAAGATTTTAAAATTCTGGGGATTTTGATAAAAAATTCCACTATTTTTAACAAAATGGATTTATTTCAATAAAAACCCAACAATTTTGATAAAAATTCAACTATTTCGTTGGAAATTTAAATATATTGTGGAATTGTATAAAAAATTTAATTATTTTGACAAAAGCTCAACGATTTTTCGGAAAATTCAACTATATTGTGGAATTTTATTGAAAATTTAATAATTTTGATAAAAATTCAACTATTTTATTGAAAATACGACTATTTTATTGACAATACAATTATTTTGATACAATTTAAATATTTTGTGGAAAATTCAAGTATATTGTGGAATTTTAGTAAAAAATTAAGTATTTTAATAAAAATTCAACTATTTTATTAAAAATTAATTTTTCTTCAATAAAAATTCATCGATTTTGATGAAAATTTAATTATTTTAGTCAAATTTAAACTAATTTCTTGAAAATTTAAATATTTTATCGAAAATTCAAATACATCGTGGAATTTCATTAAAAATTCAAATATTTCAATAAAAATTTAACTATTTTGTTGAAAATTTAAATATCTTGTCGAAGGTTCAACTATAATGTGGAATTTTATTGGAAATTTAAAGTGGAAAGAAATCAGGGAAAAGTTAGAAAAGAGGATGCAGTCATTTTAGCAAAAACTTGAGAAGCAGGAAGATAATAATAAAAAGGTAGAGGAGATGCGAGGTAGAATGAAGACACTTGAAAGCTCGAACGGGAATTGTGGTGAGGGCGAGAGTGGGAATAAGAGGATGGAAAGACGGAGAAAAAGATAACAAAGAATAGAAAGAAAAGAGAGGGAAGAAAGAAAATTAAACATATTGATAAAGGGTATAAGATTAGAGGGGAAGGAGCTGAAGGAAGGGGTGGACGAAGTACTAAAGAGGATTGATGCTAAAGTAGAGATAGAGGAAATGCAAAATGTAGGAAGGGGAGAGCGAAGAGGGAGATAATGGTACTGGTGAAACTAAAGAAATGAGAACATAAGAGGGAGATGATGACAAAGAAGAGGTTATTATATGGTAGTCCAGAGAGAATAAAGGATGATTTGACATGGGTAGAAAGGAAGATGCAGTATAAATTAAGGAAAATAACGCTGGAGTATGGTGGGATTGTGATGAAGTAAGGGAACAGATAGTAGAAAATGAGGTGAAGGGAAACTAGAAGAAGAAGGAACGGGAGATAGGAAAATAAGAAATAGTAAGAAGGAAAAACAGATGAGAAACGAAAGTAGGGAAGATTGGAAGATTTGTAACTGGAATATAGCAGGCCTGGAGAGAAAGGATAGGGAGTTTATGAGACATTGAACACAATGGGATATAGTCATAATGATGGAGACGTGGCTAGATGAAAAGGGATGGGAAAGAGTAGGAGAAAGGTTACCAAGAGGTTACAAACTGGCAAGTGCAAAATGCAAAGAGGAAGAATAAAAAGGGCAGAGCAATGGGAGTAATGCTGGGAGAAGAAAAGTGAAAGATAGTAGGGATTTATGCGAACAGTGATATGCAGGAGAACGCACAGGAGATGAAAGAAATAAATGAAGAAAATAAAGAAGAGATTAGGCTGATAATAGGTGGAGATTTCAATGCCTGAACAGGAGACTGAGGGGGAAGGGAATGGGGAGAAGAGGGACGAAGAAAATCCAAAGATAAGGTACTAAATGGAAAGGGAAAAAAAGTGGCTGAACAGATTGGAGGAGTGGGGATGGTACATCTTAAACGGCAATATAGAAGGGGATGAAAAAGAAAAATGTATACACTCAGGAAGTGAAAGGGGAACGGTAATTGATTATCTGATAGTGGATAATAAGGTAAGAGAGATGGTTAGGAAACTAGAGGCAGATGAATATATTGATTCTGATCACTTTCCCTTAAAAGTGACATTAGAGGGAAAAAAGAGCAATAGTAATATGAGTAAAAGAGGAGGAAATGTAAAAAGTGTAGAAAAAGAGGATTGGTCAAGGGGAGGAAAAAACAGTTTAGAGAAAAAATAAGAAATGTTAAAATGGGAGAAGGAAATGTGGACGAGGAGATGCAAAAATGATAGGAGAATTAAAAATAGGATTAGAGTGCACAAACAAAAATGAAGTTAGTAAAGGGGGGAGTAGAAGTGGGTGAGATGAGGACTGCAAGGAGAAAAAAAGGAGATCAGAAAGGAATTAAGAAAGTGGAGAAAAGATAAAAGTAATGGGGAAGAATATAGAAAAATAGAAAGAGTGTACTGAGATGTATTATCAAAAGAAAGAGGATGAGAATAAAAGGTTTGAGGAAGTGGCGGAGAAGGCTAGGATGGAAGAAGAGATATGGAAGGTAGTAAATAGAGAAAGAAAAAGAACAAAAAGAGTAAACCAAGATACTGAAATGATAGAATGGAAGAAATATTTTTTGGATTTGCTAAGAGGAGTTGAAAGAAAAATTCTAAAGGGAGGAAAATATGGCAAAGAAAGAGATGAGAAAGAGGACATTTCAAGGGAAGAAGTAGTTAAGATTTTAGGAATAATGAAGGATGAAAAGGCACCTGGTATAGATGAGATTTCAAATGAAGTTTGGAAATATGGAGGGGAGGAACTAGAGGAATAGGAACGGATAATGTGTAATAGAGTATGGAAAGGAGAAGAGTGACCAGAGTTATGGAAAGAAGGAGTATTTATACCAATAGTAAAGAAAGGGAATGGAGAGGAGGTTAAAGATTATATGGTGTGACGTTGATGCTAACACTGTATAAAGTATATGTAACTATTTTGTCGGAGGGATTGAAGATAGAAGTTGAAGAAAAAATGATCGAGTCACCGAATCAGATAGGGGTTAGAAATGGAATGAGGGTAATGGACAACATATATGTTCTGAACTATCTAATAAATAAGAAAATTAAAAGGAAAGAAGGGGCAATAATAGCAATCTTCGTGGACTTAAAGGCGGCGTTTCACTTATCAGACCGACGAGAAATAGAAAAAGTTATGATAAAACAGGGGATAAGGGAGGGATTAATAAAGAGAGTATCAGAAATTTTTAGAGAGACAAAAAGCAGGGTAAACGTAGGAGAGCAAGTAGGATATTGTTTCTGGTTGGTGTAAGGTGTGAGACAAGGATGTCCTCTGAGCCCACTTTTATATAATTTATTAATATCAGACTTGGAAGAAGAAATCAAGAGAAAGGGTCGGGTAGGAGTTAGGATAGGGAAGGAAAAGGTATATGCACTGGCATACGCAGAAGGCATAGTGTTCATGGCAGAGGATGAAGAAGGGATGGAGGGATTAATGACAGGATTAGAGAAATACTTATATGGGAAAAAGCTGATTGTAAATGTGAATGTAAATGTAAAGGAGGGGGAAGGAAAAAAGAATGAATGTTAAAAAGAATTGGAGAAGGAGAAAGTAGTTATTTGATATGCTGGTATGGTCAGTATTAAGTTATGGAGCAGGGATGTGGGGATGGAAAAAATAAAGATATAGAGAGTTTACAAAAAAAGGTATATGAGGTGGACAATAGGAGCAGACTGGAGGAGGCCAGGATACATGGTGAGAGAATTAAGCGCAAAGGGATAAGTTAAGTATTAGAGCGGAAAAGAGGGCATGGAAATTTAAGACAAAGGTGATGGAGGGAAAGGGATGGGAGTTGGCGAGAAAGTGTTTAAAGGAGGTAGAAGAGAAGAGAGGGAGGGCGAGCGAATTAATGAGATGAGCTGAAGAAAGAAGGGTGTACTTTAATGATAGAGAAATAGAAGGCGGGACTGGAGTAAACTATGAAGAATTGGAAAAAAGAAAGAGGGAAAGACAATTAGTAGAAAGATGGAAGGCGATTGAGGAATCAAAATAAAATAAATGGTATAAGATTATAAAAAGGCAAGAGGTGCCAAAGTATTTAGAAAAGGGATGGGGAGAGAGAAAGTGGACCAGAATAGCAAGATTTAGATTGGGAAACGAGGTAAGGGAGGGGATGTACTGGGAAAAAGAAGAGAACAGTAAGTGTAGAATATTTGAATGGGAGGAGGAAACATGGGAGCATGTATGGGAAGGATGTAGGAGTGGAATGGAAGATAAAGGAAACTGGCAAGAAAATGTGGTTAAGATTCTAGGGGAAGATGGATTAGGAGAAGAATCGATAAAGGAGTTGAAGGATGCTAGAGAAGAGAATGAAAGAGTAATGGTAAGGTAAAAGTTAAGTAGACTAAGATGCGTTTGCGTTCTCCTGCTCTTTCTCTCTCGCTTGCACTCTCGCTTTCGTTCGATCGCTTACTCGTTTGCTAATAAGTCCTAAATTGCGCTATCGCAAGAAATAGAAATAAGAAAATAGATATAAGACTTTATGCAAATTGTTGTAAATAGTTGTATATATAGAAAGGATAAGATTGTTAAAAAAATATAGATATAAACGGAAAGATTGTAAGGAATGGAAGTCATGTAAACCCTTAGGGGATACATTATGAATAAAGCAGAAGAAATTTATACATTTTATTGAAAATACAATTATTTCGATAAAATACAAATACTTTGTTGAACATTTATACGTTGCATTAAAATTAATGATTTTAATCAAAAGTTCAACTCTTTTACACAAAATTAATTTATTTCATTAAAAACTCAACGATTTTATCGAAAATTCAAATATATCGTGGAGTTTTATTAAACATTTATTCATTTTTATAAAAATTTAACTATTTTGTTGAAAATTTAAATATTTACTTCGAGAGTTCATTTATATTATTCACAATTCAATTATTTCAATAAGAACTCAATGATCTTGTTGAAAATTGAACTATTTTGTCGAAAATTTAACTATTTTCTTGCAAACTCAAATATTTGATCGAAAATTCAATCACATCGTGGAATTTTTTGAAAACTAAATTATTTTGATAAAAATTCAAATATTTTTGTTGAAAATTAATTTATCTTATTTAAAATTTAATTATTTCCATAAGAACTCAATGAATTTGTTGAAAATTAGTCTATTTGGTCGAAAATTCAACGACATTGTGGAATTTAATTAAAAATGTAATTATTTTTATAAAAATTCAACGATTTTATCGAAAATTCAAATATTTCGTGGAATTTTATAGAAAATTTATTCATTTTTAAAAATTGAGAAGGGTGTGTAATATTCGAGAAGGGGTTATGAAGTGGCAGGACATAGAGTTAGAGCTACTAATTAAACAAGGAGAAGAGATGTGGACAAAGATTAAAGATTTGAGATAGAATAGATGGTATATGATGTTGAAAGAGTTGACAGTACCAGAATATCTTCAAAAAATAAAAAAGGAAGAAAAACGGAGTAGGGTTGTACGGTTCAGAATGGGAGAAGGAGTGAAAGCATGCAGATATTGGATGGATGAAGAGGATAATTTATGCAGAGTATGTAGATACGAAATGGAGCTATATGCACATGTATTAGAGAGATGTACAGGAGAGGAAGAGGGACAGTTGAGTGTGGATGAGTGTGTAAGATAGATCTTTGATGGCAGTGGATAGGGAGTGATGTGGATGAAGAAATTGGAAGAAGTGAGGGAAAGCAAGGGAGTAGGGCAGAGCCAAACCGGTTATCCTGAAAAGGGACAGTAAAAAGCGAAAATTGTTTTCAATATCGTGGAAAATGCATTTTTTTATGGTAGGAGGAAACGGAAGCCCTGGAAGCTCGCTCATTTTAAGAACTAATGTCAATACTGTTACTATTTTTTATCCTTTTGCTACTATTTTTTGGTGAAAATTAAAAAATTTTTGTTAAAAATTAATTTATTTTATTCAATTTTTAATTATTTCAATAAAAACTCAACGATTTTGTTGAAAATTGCACTATTTTCTGGAATTTTGTCAAAAAATGAATTATTTTGATAGGAATTCAACTATTTTGCTTCAAATTTAAATACTTAATCTAAATTCGAACTATTTTGTTGAAAATTCAAATATTTAATCAAAAATTCAACTATTTTGTTGAAAAATTAAATATTTTATCGAAAATTCAACTACATCGTTGAATTTTATTAAAAATTTCATTATTTTATTAAAAATTCATTTATTTTGTTTAAATTCAAATATTTTTGTTGAAAGTTCATTTATATTATTCAAAATTTAATTATTTCAATAAAAAGTCCATGATTCTTTTGAAAAATAACCTACTTTGTCGAAAGTTCAACCACATTGCGCAATTTAATTAAAAATGTAATTATTTTGACAACAACTCAACGATTTTATTGAAAATTCCACTATGTTTGTGGAATATGATTGAAAAATTAATTATTTTGATAAAAATTCAACTATTTTGTTGAAAATTTATACATTTTCTTGAAAATACAACTAGTTTGTGTAAAGTTTAACTATACTGTGGAAGTTTATAAAAAATTTAATTATTTTAATAAAAATTAAACCATTTTGTTTAAAATTTAAATATTTTATCGAAAATTTAACTAAATCGTGGAATTTTATTGAAAATTTAATTATTTTGATAAAAGTTCAACTAGTTTGTTAAATATGATGAAATTTTGGTTAAAAATTTAGTATTTTATTCAGAATTCAATTATTTCAATGAAAACTCAATGATTTTGTTGAGAATTCAACTATATTACGGAATTTTATTTAAAAATTAATTATTTTAATACAATCGCAAAGGCGCATATATAAGAGCGTCAATACGCCAAAAGTAAGGCAGTTCTGATGCAGCACACAAGGCGCGAACACCTTGGAACATGCTCTTCATAAGAAACTTTCCTCTGAAGATCAAGCCCCGTAACAAAAGAAACTGTAGCGTCCATTAAAGATATTCATATTTTATATACTTCCTTGAGTAATACGACTCTAATAGAATTTGATAACCATTGTGAATTTATGTTTCAACTGCCCTTACCTTCATCACATTATAGGTTAGGATTTTATCTTGTAAAATTAGTATCAGTCTTTTTTCTTGAATAAACCAGACATTGAATTTTTTATGTCAAGTGAGGATTTATTTAAACCTATTCAGTTAGTTAAGAATTAGTGAAGCTAATTTTAAATTACATTCGGTATTTTTATTTCCTGCGGCAAATATTAGAAACATCGTTGGATGGAATTATGAATCCAAATTTGCTTACTCTCAGTAGTGAACAATCACAGATATCGTTGGCCTGCGTTATCAACGATGAATTTTATTCAAGCATCTTTGGGTTGCTTTAAAATCTCGAGGCTGGACGCACATCGTCGGGTTGCATTTTTAAATTCCCCGCGATCTTGTTCCATTAACACTACATAAATAAGAATTTTATTTATAGATAATATTAGATCGAATTTTCTAGCAGCTTCGAGAATCACCTAGCTAACATAAGAGAACTATGTTTTTAAAATTTCTGAGAATTCAGGAAATCTAAATAAAACTTTGGCGTCACGGTCGATTTTGAAGGGTTCCACCATCTTGAGCGAACCAAGAATTCATTCTAGCTTTCCAGAAATTTCGTTGCCTGTTCACCGACTGTAATTTTTAGAAACATATAGGATGCAGGGAAATCCCCGATCCCACGAGCGCCACATACACAAAAATCTGGTGCCAGACGATATCGGTAAAACAGGGACGCATTTTGTCGCAGAATCGGTATAGCTATACTACTATCAACATTTGTAAAATGACCTAAGAAACGAAAACAAAATAATACACGAAGGAAAATTAGTAAAAGTAGGTGCTAACACGTTTTTAAAAAATTTAAATTGTTTTAAAAAAATGTTGAGAACCAATTTTTAAAAACAAAATGTTCAATAGAAAAATGATGAAAAAGTGGTTTAGAAGAATAAGTTTAAAAAACCGGTTTGTAAAATTTAAAAAAAAGTTAATTTATTTTGCATGTATATGATGTATTATAATAAAAAAATAATGGGAAAGAAAGATTTAAAAACTATTTTTAAACTTTTTTGAGCTGTAGCTTATGAGGATGGTTTTTTTTACTGACTTTCAATTCTTTAGGCATAGGGAAATGGTTAAGACTCCTGGCTACTAGGCGATGTATTAAAGTAAAGATCTAGGTTCGAAACCACGTACTGTTAGAAATATGGGTATGCCAATGGTTTGCCATTACAAAACCAGTACCGAATTTCAGTACTTTGAATCATTAGCAGTCAGTACTGGTCCAGTACAGGTCCAGTACAAATGCCCAGTAATAGGGATCCGGCAATCTGTACAATTACAGAATTATTTTGCGCTTAATTTGATATATTTACAGTTTACAGTGCTACGTACGAGTGGATTTTTTTCTCAAATTTTTTGAGAATGTTCAAATTTTTTCCTTAATTACAGGTGCGTAGGGGATAGGTTTTTAAATTATTTGCTTAATTAAACTTTTCCACTTAAAAACCAGTGTAGTTTATATTTTTCCAGGAGAAAATATTATATTTTGTAGTTTTTTATTAAAAAACACTACAAAAATTGTTTTTAATCTTTGTAATCTGCAAATATCTGACTTTTCTGCTAAATGATCTATATACGGTATATGAAATTTAATATACATAGTCTATGACGATTTCGTATACCGACGTTTTAGATTTAATATACAAATTTGTGTCTAATGTATATGGAAATTGCAATCATTTTTAAAAGTGTACGAATCAGTAAAAGCTTGGCACCTCAAAGAGCATTAATAATCTGATGAATTAGCTCAGCAAAATATTCTGCGCAGAACTGTCAAAACTCTCTCATATGGTCTTTTTATCTCCCTTTTTTTTCATTCTGCTTGTCTGTGACGTAAGTGTAGAAAATTTTATAATGAACATGGTTCGTTTATTCAAATCACGAAGAACGATGGCAGGCCTTGAGTGCACGATAGAAACGATTTTAGAGAATTTGTAGCTCCAGTGTAATCGTCCCTTTGTGAGGATACATCGCTAATTAAGAGAACATGCCCGAGAACATGCCGTATGACCTCGGGGGATTCTGGTGCAAATTTTGGCTTACCGTGTGTCATTGTAGTCATGAGGATAGGTAGTGGACTGTGAAGGCTTGCAGGTAGCCATAGCTTCTATTTCCGCTCCTTATCCTGGTCCGAAAAGCCGAGTGTGCGCGTCGGGCTTATAAAGTTGTTAGCCAGTCCCCACCCTCCCGTTTGGGATGGTGTCTAGTCCTTGTTCAGGACCTCTTCAAATTTATTTAATTTTTTGCAACTTGTTCCTTTTTTTCGATTTGTATTTTTCCTAGATTTTTTATCGTATCTAACTTTCTGGTCTTCCAAGTTTCATGATATTCTTCTGATATTCTGACATCTTTGGTTCTTCTAACACAACTGTGGTGTCTGTAAAAAGTTTTAAGTTCATTTTTCTGTTGTATTTGTATAGATTTGTTAAACAGTAAAGTCATTTTTATGTATTACTTCTTGTTAATTTCTGAAGATAATTCAGTTTGGCATTTATGTGGGATGTGTCCGTTCTTTCGAACTTATGTTGTTTCTGTTCTGGCTCCAGCTATATTAATTCATTTGTGTTCAATATGCTTGTATCTTCGTTTGTGCAAGTATATTTTTGCGTTGTTTTAGTAATATAAAAATCAATTTGTCTATATGCATGCCATTTAAAAAATTCTGAATTTACCTTATTTTTATTGTATTTTGTTCAGTGTATATACATTTTTCACAACTTCTTTACTAATTATTTTTAATTTTCGCATCCTATTTGCTCATTGTTCAGATGGCGTTTTACCGATTTTATACCGGCTTCTGAAATTCCGCCAAAGTGATGTGCATTCGGTGAAATAAAAGACCAAGTTGTCCCTTGATTGGGTTTGGGATTTAATTCCTCGTCCTGGTGAGGCTCGAAAGTTATAAGGGCCGGCGTAGCCCATTCGTATAAGACTTCTGTAAGGAACTTTTTGAGCTCAAATTCCATTAATTTAATGCAAAATTCAATGAGCACTTACAAGCAAATTTTTTACTCAAAAAATTTTTTGCTTTACGGATGGAGCAGGACAGCATTTTAAAAACGAGTACAGCTTTGCAAACCTTTTGCACCATGAACAAGAATTTGGCATTCATGCGGCATAGCACTTTCATGCTACTGCCAATGGCAAAGGAGAATGTGATGGTATTGGCGGATATATAAAACGACTAGCGGCAAAGCTAGCTTATTGCATTCATCAAAAAACCAGATTCTGAATGCTTATGCTTTATTTGCATGGGCACACGAAAGTCTCAAAGAAACAGTGTACTATGTAGTTCTAAGAAAAACCATACTGAGATGACCTTAAAACTTCAAACAAAGATTTAATAAAGCGATTGCGATTCTCGAGACAAAACAATATAATGATTTTCTTCCAAACAACGATGGTCAAATCATTGCTAAAGGAACTCGATTTTCATTGTTTTTTCCCGAATAACCCGAAAAGGAAAAAGGTAAAACAATTTTCAAAATGGAAAAAACACGTACTTAAAGAATCTCCAACGAGTCACAATTAACCAGATATCTTTTTGAAGTCTCTGTCCTAAATGCATCAAATCATTCAACTATCTACCTGAATTGGTGCGTGACGATCTATTGAGTACTACTCTGATTTTTGCAGACGGATTATCCTTTTTAAAAATCACATGATGAGGCAAATAGTAATAGAGATCAACCTGAAGATCATGGTAGTTTATCTTGCTTTGTATCATCTTGAGAATCGTTTTGAAGGAAGACCGTAGCTACTGTGTAGCGAAACTCTCCCAAGTCATTCGCAGAACCTCATAAGGCAAGTCTAACTACTTATTGACCTGAAGAGTTACTATAGTTATTATCTTTGAATAAGAGTTCACAATCTTGCTGTTTCTACTTTAAGAAGTTTTTTTTTTTTGAATTTTCTTTAATTCCCAGAAAAGTAGTAATTTATTTCTGAGACATAAGTTTTCTACAGCATGAAGAACACTGACCGAATCGATTGCAGCATCCTGTTAACGATCCACAGGACGACCAAACACAATTTAACCAAAGCATGTGTTCAGTGCAGTGGGAATAACTAAAATACCCTGTTTTAGGCTCTCACGGAGTACGTGACCGAAGAGATCAACTCCCATCAAACAGTCGACGCGTACTTGACTATGATGGTCTGGATCAGCCAGCTCAAGGCCTTTCAAGTATGGCCAGTCCTTGAACTCAAGTCTCTTTTTCCGAAGCATATTGCAAGAGATTTCATAACTAAAGCTTGAACTGAAAGTTCGAACTTCGCGTCCTGAGGCGATCTGAGCTGATAACTAGAAGATCCCAATGGTGCATTTTCAATCCCAGTTATTGAGATATCACAGTTTTGTTTTGAAATTTCTAATTGTTGAACTACACGTTCAATGATGAATGAGCGTTCGGACCCAGATTCCAAAAAACCTTTCACCAGAATTAAGTTTCCATTGAAGAAACTCAGTTCTATATAAACTGTTGCAAAATGCTCTTTGTACTGCTGGGCTCAGATTTTGAAGTCAGATAATTGAACAAAGCAGAAGTGTTACTGACCAATCTAGAATAATTCGAAGGAGATGATTGCTCTGTCAGTGAAGCGGTTTTAACCAATTCGTAATTTCTTTTTTTAGTGTCATCATGTGTTATCATGAACTCGAAGGTTTCTTTTGCTTTTCAGAAGTCGCTAAATTAATCGATCAATTCTGTTTCTTAGATTATTGGAAAGAGTGCTTAGTCGTGTTTTTGCAGATAAAGAAGTCGATGAGCACTCGTTAGGATGAGCAGCTTCTAAAGCTCTAACTCGCCTTTCAAGAAAAGTTGATAACACCCTAAAAGTAGGAATGTCTTCTTGGACTTTTAAGGATATTCCGAAGTCCTCATGAGTTTGAGGATCTAACTTGTGAACAAGGAAATAAACAAACAAATTATCCCATTGATCTAGGTGTCTACACATATTTTAAAATGCACGAATGGATTCATTCGTGGCATCCAGAAGACGTAAGATTTCGCCTGTTCATTTTAAACGATATGCAGCCTTACCCTGCAGTGCATTTTTTAAATAAAGTTTCTGCACATCTGAAATATTAGTGTAGTAAACTATTGATTTACTAAATTAAACATTACCGTGATTGCACAGCCTCTACTCGCCATAGGTTATAATAATTATTTTATAATGAATGATTGCTTCATTAGTTTATACTTTTACTGCTTTATTAGGTATTTGTGAAATTACGAGCAAGTACGTATGTGAATTTGATTTATTTCTGTTTATATTGTTCTTAGTTTTTCGGCACCATTCGGCACCATTGGGGACAGGTCAGGATATGCGGAAGATTCAAATATATATTGTATATAAAATAGTATGGAAGGCAACTTAAAAATATTAATAAAAGTGATGTAAAATTTAGTTTATTGTTAATAAGTGCATGGACTGAAACTAGACGTTCAATCAAATTTAATTAAAAGTAATTACATTATCAAAAATAATCGAACATCATAAAAACGAAGAAAGCTAATGGGATTTAAAATTGCTGGAATACACATTATGTAATCACGTGTTTTTTTCTGTTAAAGGTAAAAGGAAACTATAAAGTTTTTAAAAGTCAACAATCTAATCTTTGTAATATCCTATTGTAAATTATACTACAAAAATCATTAGGAAGATCCTGCACGAGTTTTCATACTTCACAATAACTGAATAGAGCAAAAGACATAAGACTCGTGTAGCATGTGCGTAAATTATACAATTTGTAATATTAATATTATGCCAATAATATAATGTAATTCATTACGTCTTTTTCTCGAACAATTCAGTCGTAAAGGTTCAGAATTTAAAATATTTTTATTTTTAACGCTTAAAAGAATGGTGAAAGTTTTTTTTTTTGCTTTTTAATTCTTTGAGAAAATGCGCGTGACTATCTTCTTTATTATTCAGGAATTTCATTAGCCAATTACTCATGATTTAAAAAGGCGTTTGTATCATACCGAAAAAGAAAATAAGTTGCTTGAATTGTTCGGTTATTTGTGTGATTATCTGATTCGTAGTCTTTATCTGAGTTATTTGTGTAAATTCTTGAACGTCTTGAACGTCTGTTTCTGTCCTCTAAATGTTCACGAGTGTCAGTATCTTTTAATTTTAAATTATTATTTCTTATTCTGCTACAGTTTTCAATATTATTGTGAGAAATATAGGTAGTTTCTTGTAAACTTTCCCTTAAATCACACTTAACTGACTGTCTGTCTTAAAATTTACGTTTATTTTTTATTTTATTTTGTTTTCTGGTTTTTGTCTATATTCGAAAGAACTATACGCCGATGGTTTCAAACTTATTCATAAATTTTTCACCGTTTTCTCGCATTCCCTTCTTTATGTTCTGCGCTTTCTAGAAGTCCGCGGGTTTCTAAAATGAACCGTATGTTGTTTTCCGAAAAGGAATCACAATTGAAAGTTTGTTTGTTGGTGTCGTGTCAGTTTTCCGACTTATTTCTACTTGTGTGGGTGAAATTTCCGGATCCCAAAAAAGTATTATCTATGGGTCTTAACTATGGGAATGATCTATAGTCGTAAGGTTCTGTTTGGAATCTGGGTGGTGTGCTGAGATGGGGGTTGATTACTCATAATTTGAGTTAATTCAGTATATCTTGTTTGAGTTAGCCTGTCTTTGTCTGACCTATTTCTTATACGTTGGGGTTTCTATATTTTTTTTAACGAAACCTTTAACGCGACCCATCAATCTATTATTTGTTTTTAAGATGGTAACCGTATTTTGGGTTGTGATCGAAACCGTATATCTAATATTTGGTCTCGTAGCGATGTTATTCAAATCATTGTTTTGTTTGGAAGTGCAGCGAAACCTTCTAAATTCAAGCTGTTGTGATCGTTTTTTGGGGGTTCCTCATTATTTTCTTGACTGTGAGGCTGGCTCCACAATGTGTCCTAAGAATAGTATGACAGTCGACGTACGATGGCATCAGTGTGTACATGTGCATTGTTGTCCATCACTACCAACTGTAGAGTGTGTTTCATTGGTTCACATTCCAGTGTTCCAATAAACATTGGACTGCATTGAACCACCGAAACTCTGAAATACGAACACGACGACGCCTAAGAAAGTATTCGAAAATATAATTATTTTTGTTCTTCGACTACTTGTATCCGAGATACGTCGCGTGAACTTGGAGCGAGTCGTAAGGGTACGGGATGAACGTATTTATTTGCTACTGCGTTTAAATCTTTCGCCGAGTTCGGAGATTGGCAAATTCAATGAAAAGAAAAATGTATGCTTTTACGCCTTTCAGGTTTCGTTTCCTTTAATTAATTATTTCTAACTTTTTAGTTTGCATTTTAAAAATTCAGGTTTAAATTTTGCTAATATTATTTTCTACAAATATACCATTATCGAGAAAAATATATATTTAATGTCACATATATCAATTCAACGAGTGAAAGTACTGTAATGCGATAAATTTAACCTTTGATCTTTCCCTCGACCGGTCACACCAGAACCACCAGCGAGATACGAGGTGTGTTCACAAAATAAGTTGAATTTATGGTTTTCTCAAAAAATATTCATTTATTTCTCAATATTTATGTTGTCCCCTCCAAAGTAATCCCCCTCAGATATAATACACTTATGCCAACGCTTTTTCCAATTATCGAAGCACTACTAATAATCATTTTGTGGTATAGGCTTGAGTTCTTTCAGCGATGCAGTTTTTATCTCCTCAATCATTGAAAATCGATGCCCTTTCATGGGAATTGTTTTTCCAAATTTCCGGACGTTTTTTGCGTATCGCCTCTCCCAAACGGCGCATAACTTGAAGGTAATACTCCTTATTGGCCGTACGAACTTGTGGTAAGAATTCCTGATGCACTACGCCACGGTAATCAAAGAAGACAGTGAGCAAACATTCACATTTCACCAAACTTGTTGTGCTTTTTTCTGTCTTGGAGACTCAGGATGCTTCCACTGAGACGATTGGGCTTTAGTTTCGACGTCATAACCAGATACCTACGATTCTTCTCCAGTTATAACCCTTTTGAAAAAAGCAGGATCATTATTGACTTCATTCAACAAAACGTCCGAAAAGATAGCATGGCATGAGCCAACCGATATGCCAACATCTTCAGCAACTTCTCTGGTGGTAATTCGGCGATTTTTCAACACCATTTCTTCCACTGCTTGAACGTTTTCATCTGTTGTTGACGTGCTGGGACGTCCAGGGCGAGGTTCGTCTTCGACATCCTCTCGGCCTTCTTGGAACAGCTTGTACCACTTATACACATTTTTCTTACTCAGAGTAGACTCACCGTATGCAACTGTCAACATTTCAAGAGTTTTAGAGCACTGGATTCCATTTTTCACACAAAATTTAATGCAAACTCTTTGCTTCGTTTTTTTCGAAAGAAGAAAATCGCCGAGCACACCAAAACCTTCTAACCTTTTACGCTTCTGCCAGAAAAACAACACGAGCTATATAGTCAAAACTGTGAAGATATGATCGTGACGAGTGTACCAACACAACAAAATAAAAAATTTAAAACTTGAATTTACGTAGCCCGCGAAAATTGAAAAGTCACCTTACTTTTTGAACACACCTCGTACATTTATTATCGTATATTTATATTATACACAAAAATGTTTACAAATCAACTTTCTCCTTTGACCAAGTTTCTTTTTATGTCTGTTTATGAACAACTGCGCCAACCATCCTACATATTCATTTCGCACAAACCGAGGTTCCTAAGGTAGAAACTCATAAGATCGAAGCTCGCTTTACCTTAACTAAGGTCGAAAGTATCTGGACTATTCTAAATAAACGAAGAATTCTTATATCAAATAGACTTTGAACTTATACGCTGACACGTTCTATAGACCCGCACAATGAGACCCATCATTCCTAAAATGTCGCACTATGATTCGCTTATATATTTTTTTGTCGGCAATTACCGGTTACCTTTTAATTTGCTTAACGGAGTCTAGTGATTATTTGCCCTCCATAGATTTTTGATTTTCTTGTTGTATATATATATATATATATATATATATATTTCTCCTTAGTGACTTGCTTTTTTATGAGTTTGCATATACATTTTCAGGAATTATTGGTTATAAATTTAGCGTTCCCAAGCCGCCAGGCGTCAAATTTTCTTTAATGTCTGCTTGAGACGAATTTTATTATTTTCATTGGTGTTTCAGCGGATGCCAGAATACTAGGTTCTCGCCCAATTACAGTAGACATAAATTATTGCATTTGTAACATGTATATGTACATATGAAAAATTATCTCGTGTATGATGCGACAGTTTTACATCAATATATACATACCAAACGTATATTATTACGGAAAATCATGAAAATCGAATTCACATTATTCATACATAGAAAATGGTCAGAGCGAGCGCAAGCTAGCACCGACTGACTCGGGGGGTTCCACCCAATCTTGAGTACGACCCCGCAACCCTTTCGTGCATAGCCATACCAAGTCTTTATATATAGTAACGATTCTGTTACAAACTACATATAGCTCTAAGGAGACTCGACGAGTATTCACGGATAATTTGAATGGAGTTTCGTTTAGAAAGATCCGACAAGGTTTATGTAAAGCCGAGAACAACGTACTGGCACCCCTAATGACACTGAGCCTGTCGACAGAATCGCTATACGTCACCTTGGCGCTGGAGAAACTGATAACTACCTAGACGTGCCACAAATTCGCCTTCAGGATGTGCAATTTATAAAGTGTGCTTTCCGATGCCCGTAGAAACGCCTTATTCTACAGATTTGGTCCTCTAAACTATAGGTGAGCAACAAAGTATGTTCAAAAAATTCTTGCCATCCCAGCACAACTCTGTTCATGTCGAGTACGTACTTCCAGGAAAAAGCACAGGACTTGATCCCTCGGCATCGATTTACAAAAGGCTAAGCACATAAACAAATATTGTCTATGTGTCATAACCAGTCCATGCGTGATTCCAAGCATAGACTCTGAGATTCGTTCTGGCAGAAAATGGGTTTCCCGCATAGAGGTTTAGTCGCGCGACAATCCTCCGTATCTTGTATCGCACAGCGAGGCAAGGAGAGAGACGCGGCAATCAATATAATTCTGACATCATCCATAATATATGTTTATTAACATACACAGCAATATACTATACTTTTGTAAGTTTTCACTGTCGGGAGTTTTCCACTCGGTTATAAATATATTTTTTTCTCTAATTGAGGAAATGATTTCTCAAGTACATCAGAATCTCGGTTTCAGTCCTGTGTCGGGGGTTGCCTTTAAATAATCTTGAACTGGTTTGGGGAGGGGGAAAGAAACGTAAACAGTGAGGGTCGCTTGTCTCGTTTATCATTGGAATATACATCTATATATGTGACGTGTGCCGAAGAAAGGGAGCTTACTCTGAAAAGTGAGCTTTTTCAGAGCGAGCGGTTGAAGTCGAATCGATAGACCGGACTTTTAGAAGCGAGGGAAGACTCACGGAATCTTCCCTCTCCACTTACCACTACATTCTCATGGAAAGAGATAGGTCGTAGACGCGGCTTACAGATGGGGTATAGATGAGACGCATAGATGGGGTAGTGAGTGGTGGGAGGTGCTTTACGGAATCTCAAGCTCTCGAACCACATTCCGATTTCTCGGGTACCTGACAACTCAATTATTAGCAATAATAACGCTCTGATTTTTTCTTCGAAGGTTTCATTAAAAGTGTAACTGCTGAAGTAAATTTCAACGAGAAATTCATTGGTGAGCTCTGTATTGATCTTGGTTACAGCGTTTTCAATATTGTAAAATCATCAGGAAATTTTTCATTCAAACTTTCAGGTGGGTGTTCTGGTGAGAGTTCTGTTCTTTCCCGAAGAGACATACAGTCCTATACCATTTTTAGATACCTAAGTCAATACCTAAGGCGATATCATAAGTCCTATACCGTTTATCCATACGAATATTAGGAAGCGAAACTAAATTTACGTATTACGAGTACATACTTACTATCTTTCGCTAAAAGATTATTATGGCGCAAGATAAACTTTCAGAACGAGAGAGGGTATCTGTGTTAATGATGCGTGGTTGGGAAATCGACTCCGATCTTATGATCAAGTTCGTTTTCTTTTCAATCGCACTTTTCGTAATGGAGAAGGGTTAAATCCTGTCTCAAAACCAACAATGGAAAGAACTGTAAGGCGCTTTATGAATCATGGATCTATCAAGGACCTTCAGAGAACTGATCGACCAAAATCTGCAGGATCTGAGGAGATGCAGATGGACATAGCCCAAAATTTGTTGAAAACCCACACCTTAGTTTACGTCGAGCTAGTGATGAGCGTGACGTTGCTCCTGAGACAGTGAGAAATATTGTAAAAAGCATTAATTTCCATCCTCACGAACTTCATCTGGTACAAAAGCTCAATGAAGACGATCCTCATCGTCGGGTTGAATTTTTTGAAATTATCATGGACAGAATTGATAGAGATCCTCTTTTCTTGTACAGTACAGTATTTTCAGATGAATCTACTTTCACTTTAAAAGGTGAGATTAACAGGTAAAATTGTAGATATTGGTCCGACACAAATCCTGATTTTATGTTGGAGAGTCACACACAATATCCACAAAAGATTAATGTTTGGACCGGTATTTCGAATGATACATTGATAGGCCCTTTCTTCCCCGATGGTAATATCAATGCCCGTGCATATGAAGAGCTTCTCAGAAACCAAATTGTACCAAGAATTAGGGAGATTACAGGCGATAATTTTCAAAATATTTGATTCCAGCAGGACGGTGCAGCGGCCCATTACGGTAGGGAGGTTCGAGCATATTTGGATACTCATTTCCTTCAAAGGTGGATCGGAAGAAGGGGTGAAATCGAGTAGCCTGCTAGATCTCCTGATCTGACGCCTCTCGACTATTTTTTTGGGTGTTATTCAAAGAGAAAATTGTACACAACGCAACCGCAAAGCTTAGACGAATTACAGAATCCGTTTCTGCAACTGGCTACTTTGATTAATAGGGAGATAATTCGTAATGCTGTAACTCATTTTTACAATCGCATAGCTGTTTGTCAAGAAGCTCAAGGTTTTCAGTTTGAACATCTTCACTAAAGCATGAGAGGCAAGGGGACTCACGCTAATCGAGCACCCTAAAGGGAACAGAATTTACTACGTCCACGTCGTTGTTCCTGTGTAATGCTAAACGTAAACGTAAACTGCTTGGAAAAAACCTTTAAAAAACCTTGAAAATCGTCACCAAGATCAATACAGAGCCCACTAATGAATTTCTCGCTGGAATTTACTTCAGGAATTGCACTGATCTCTTGGAAAACTTTTTTAATTTCAAATAACCTCTAACTGACTTTGAACGTTACAATTGGCATGTGACTTGGGTACGTACTTGAACGTAGAATTTTTCGCTCTATCGATTACAGATGTAAAAAAGGGGGTTTCCATTTCAAAAAACAAAGTTGACCTTCAAAAAGCCATTAAGGCCAACTTCAAGGTCAAAATGAAGGTCATCATTGAATTTCTCGTTGAAATTTACTTCCGGAATGACCTTCACTTTTTTGAAAAATATTTTACCTGAGGAACTATCCAACT
>NC_046661.1:7686246-7691198 GCF_010883055.1 Belonocnema kinseyi | reverse complement strand
CAAGGGTTTCTGCTGAATATGGTTACAAAAATAAATAGGCAGTCGCGGACAATTGTCCAGGGCTGGTCCCGAAGGAATTAACCCCCAAGCGGAGGTGTGAAACCCGTGCCGAAAGCTGAATGGCACCTTCGTGAGGTGTCTAGAACGGTGACTCTGGGATACCAGGCGACCTCCCAGAGTAAGCAGTCTTATCCTTGCATGCGGGGCTCTACAAGGATGGACGAATCCTTTTCCCTAGCTTCTCATGTGAACAACAATGACAACACCAAACATAGTCGTAGTAAGTGCGAGTGTGGCCCGTGAACGGGGTTACATGGCACGGCTGCATGCTCTGTGGTGCGAGAAACACCCGGAGCTATCGCACTTTTCGCAGCAACGTCTGCGAAACTATGCTGAACTACTCCGTAAAAGGGACTATGTAAGCGGAACGCCTACTCTACCACAGCTAGAACAAGCCGGCAACAAAGAAAGAGAGGCGAAACTAAGACCAACCGCGGGCAGGCATCCAATAGATGAAGAGCGATGCTTTACGACCCGGAGAAACATCAACACCAAGGTTTCTCTCAAGCCTAAAGATTTGGCTGAAATGGATGACGAGCTTCATGGACATTTTTCCGGTGAATCCGACCTCTGGGCTATCAATTATTGTGTTTATAATGCAGCGAGAGCTTTGAACGATGCGAACCGTAAAACAAAAGCAACGGCTGATCATAAGACCAAAAGACGAACGCATCAACTTGCCATAAAGATAGGCTAGGCAAGACAGTACGCGTCCCGTATTCAATGTGTGATTGACTACATCACATCTGGCAAAAATTTTACCGCCAAGGTTCGAAAGTTCGCGCGCGAACTCCGGACCCGTTATCACACACTTAACAAGTCAAAGGTGCTGACCACCAGGCAGCATATTGTTGAGAGAATACGAATACTATCTGACGCTAAGAGAAGTCTAGAGCGGAGGGAGAGATGGGTCAGAGAAAATCAACAGTTTCTCTCTGACCCATCTCGACTCTTCCAAGACCCTCCAGTTACTGTCGAACACCCACCCAAACCAGAGGAGGTCGAAGTATTTTGGAGAGAAGAGGAGTTATGTGTTGACCTCGTAACACCTGATAAAGAATGCCCACCCATCACTACCGAGGAAGTGAAAAAAGTATTAAGAGGGATGAAGAACTATTCCGCACCGGGACCAGATTGTAGCAAAACCTTCTGGTGGAAGAAGTTTTCTTCAACCCATCAGCATTTGGCTCGTATTTTCACCTTATATTTGAAGTCGGAAGAACTGATTCCGGAGTGATTGGTGGAAGCGCGCACAATACTTCTGCCGAAAATAGGCAACTTAGCTGACCCGAAGAATTACAGGCCAATAACTTGTGTGAACACACTTTATAAGATATTCACAGCTATCCTAAATGATAGGATTGTTCGGGCAATTGAACCTGTGTGGCAAGAAATTTATAAACAACGAGGCTCAAAGAAAGGCGCAGAAGGATGTCCGGAGAACCTGCTCATCGATAGATGTATCTGCAAAGATGCAGCATTCTACCAGCGTGAACTATCGATGGCCTGGATTGATTATCGGAAAGCTTTCGATTCGACCTCCCATAGACTTATCATTTGTCTTTTGGAAATCTTACAGGTTCATCCGCAAATAGTTAGGTGCATAGAGAGATTGATGCCGCTTTGGAAAACCAGATTTACTATCTCATCTGGAAAAAATCGTGTGACAACTAACAAGGTCACCTTTCAGAGAGGTGTCTTTCAGGGCGACACCATGAGCCCAATCCTTTTATGCCTTATATTATTGTCACTATCTCTAGCACTTCGCCATTCCGACGGGCACTTGTGCGGCAAACCTGCAGATCGAAGGTGCACGGTCACTCATGTATTTTGCATGGACGATCTTACGATCTGTGCTAAAAACAAAGAGCAACTACATCTAGCTCCAGGGATTGTCGACCGATATACTAAGGAACTTGGAATGGAATTTGAGTTAGACAAATGCGCCAAAGTTTATTTGAAGCGAGGAGAACTTAATGGCATCCCTGAAGATCCTGAGCTCGTTGATAGAAGCGCTATACGACACCTTTGCGCTGGAGAGACTTATACATACCTGGGCGTGCCACAGAGCCGCATTCAGGATGTGACATCTATAAAGGATACTCTCCGAAGCAGATACAAACATCTTATCCGACTGATTTGGTCTTCCGAACTGTCGGCGAGGAACAAAGTATCTGCAACGAACATGCTTGCCGTCCCGGTAGTACTCTATTCATTTGGAGTAGTTCCATGGACGAAGAACGAGCTCAGATCCTTTGATATCGCGACAAGAAAGGTTATGCACATGAACAAAAGCATGCATCTTAAGTCTTCCATTTCGCGACTGTACATCTCACGCCTACAAGGTGGGCACAGGAGCGTTTCTGTACAAAGCAACGGAGGAGGCTGCTTAAACACTCGGCCTTAACTTCAGTATTAGGGGTGAGCAAAATGTATCAAATCTTATCTATCTCGAGTACTGACTCCTGAAAGCCCGGATAGAGAAAGCACAAGAGAAAAACTTTCGTGAACAGCTCCTTGATAGACGGATGCACGGTATCTTCCACAGAAATGTGAAGGATCAGTCAATGTCTTGTGAGCTAACGTTTGCTTTCCTTAAATCGCCCGGATTGAAGTCTGGTACTGAGGCTTTCATTTTTGCATGCCAAAACGGTGTCATTTCCACATTAACATACCGTCGCCACATTTTGAGCCAAGACATTCCCGATGATAGCTGCAGGGCGTGCCATGCACGCCCCGAGCATTTAGCTCACATACTATCTAGTTGTCCAACTTACGCGGGAACGACCTACATTCAAAGGCACAATGCGGCACTAAGAGTGCTTTATTAGCATCTCTGTCACTCTTAAGGCATTAACCTTAATATCGCTCCTCTAAATCCTCCCAGGGAAATCGAGGCAATTGTCGAGAATGGGAAGTGCCGCATATACTGGAACTTTATATTCTCGACAATTGTTTCTGTTGCTCACCTGAGGCCTGACATGGTTCTTCTTGACTTCGAGAAGCGAAACATGCTTGTTATCGAATTTTCGGCACCAGTTGACAAAAACATCATAACCAAGGAGAATGAAAAGAAAGAGATGTATCGAGACCTTATAAGGGAGTTGCAACGATTTTACCCGGAATATTCTGTTAAACTAATCGTCCTTATCATCGGCGCTCTTGGAGGTGCCAAGGTTTCACTTGCTAATGGCCTAAAAAGCATCCCTGCGTGTCAACAATATGCTAAAACACTAGCGGGAAAAATGGAGAAGGCGGTAGTCCTTGGGTCGCTCCGTGTTCTTAGGGTGCACGAAGCTTTTCCTGGACCGTCGTATTGATTCCTTTACAGGCTGTAACCATCTATCTCACGTTCGTGAGACGTGGTTGTGGCTGCAATTTTACCGCGATTTCGCTGAGAGCGGGTGCAATTTTCCAGGTTAGCACCCGCTCCCGGCGAAATCCTGCGGTTGTCTTTATGACAAATTTTTAATTATATATATCGGAAATTCCATGTCAATATGGCCACCTAAATATCTCGTAAACGGATATTTTGCACCAAATTTGGGACTGATTATCTTTGACATGGTTACTTTCATCTTAAATTTTTTCAGGATTAATTTTTTTTCAAAATTATTTAATTCAATATTTTTGGTGTTTCTGGCAATAAATAAACTACTAAAATGCTAGATTTTAAAATAGCGAGTTGAAAATGGAGGCCGAAAAATAAATGTTCTAATTTGTATGTAATGTTCGTTTTAATATCGGTTTATGTTCGGTTTTAAACTCTTCTGTGACCATAACATTTTTAGCCACGAACTATATAAACCAGATATAGTTTTAAGGGTTTAAGGCATCGCTGATTTCAAATTTGTCATTGCCTTTGCAAAATTAATTTGTTTAAACAATTTCTTTGAACAAACTATTGTACTATTAACTAATTTTGCGAAACAAATACCAGAATCAGTTTGAATGGACAAAGTTCCATCTGTAAATTTAATAAAACTGTTTATGTTCATAAGAAAGGCAAAGAAAATACAAATACGAACTCAATTATTTCAGGGATTTTTGAGTACGCCTAATCCAACATGTGATTAGTTTTGCAAAAAAAATTTTTTTAAACAATTTGATTAAACAAATTATTGCATAAAAACATTTTTTGTATAAAAAATACGAGAATTAGATTCTACATATGTCAAACATTACGTACGACATAGTATTGCAACTAATGGCATATTTAAATGCATTGCATAACGCTTCGTATAACATATTGAATTATTTATAAGAGAGACAACCATAACTCTCCGCATTCTCCCGGGCTTAGATTGTTATGAATATCATTCATGCCTGCGTTTTTATTGTTTTTTATACATTTTTTTTTTGAGAATTTTTGTTTTTCGTTTTGCGATTTTTTATTTTGTTATTGATCAATTTATTTATTTTTTCTTATACGTTTTTGACACTTCTGAATTTAAGAATTTAGTTCGTACACGCTATTGATATTTTTTAAATAATAATAAGGATGACTGAAAATAGGATTTTAAAATGAAGATTAAAATAAGTTAAAAAATTTATATTGCGGCCGCTGTTTTGAAATTTGGCATTTTAGTAGTTTATTTATTGTCAGCAACACCAAAAATATCAAAATGAATAATAATCTCGAGTTTCTCATTATTTTTTTCACCTTGAAAATGGAATACCTGTATATCATGTAAAAAGCACGTTTTTTGAGATTCTTTGGTCCCCAATTAAAAAAAAGTCATTCTGAAAAAATTTGAGATGAAAGTACACATGTCAAACATAATCTGTGCCAAAGGGGAAGGGTCGGTAAGGCCGGTTTTTGGCCTAATTTATTTTTGGACCAAAAAATCTGAAAAAATCATGGTAGTATCTTATAAGTATCCCGAGTCGAT
>NC_046661.1:7659210-7686146 GCF_010883055.1 Belonocnema kinseyi | reverse complement strand
ACTCGGGATACTTATAAGATACTACCATGATTTTTTCAGATTTTTTGGTCCAAAAATAAATTAGGCCAAAAACCGGCCTTACCGACCCTCCCCCTTTGGTTTATCATAACAAACCACTGAGTTTTAAGTTTTAAGACATCCCATGTCCATGTCATTGACATGACTTTGCAATGTTCAAAAGACATCGTCTAATCGTACGACGGCCTTATGATATCATAAAAATATCTTAACGACATGGTAATATGCTGTCCCAACGTCGTCCTAAAGATGTTGCAACGATGTCGTAAAGACATCACTACATTTTGCGCCCACTCTTGAATTAAGCAGAATTTTTTTCAATTCCATATACTTTTATATACGTTCGAATTTAGTAGAGTTCAATCGAGTTCAGCAGATTACTCTTGAATTCAGTAAAATGCTCTCATGTTCGGTAGAACTATCCTGAATTTTATATTCTTATCCAGAATTTAGTATAATTCTCTTGAAATTAGCACAATTTAATCTAAAAATCCACAATTAGTACATTTAACCAACCCCCTCCCAAGTTCCTTCGATTGAAACAGCAAAACAATCTTTATTTAGAAAGATCATCTCTGTTGTATATGTCGTAGTTATTTATTTTTTTTACTTTTTCAGCTAAATGCAGCTAAGATGCGATTTATTACGTGTACTTCGTGTAATGTTTGAAAAAAATTTTAATTTGTTTAATTCTTTTGTCAAAGGCAGCTGAGGTTAAATTATCAAATGTACTAGATGTTGTTTTTAAATATTGCTGTAGGTGTGGGTAGTAGATATTCTGGGTGTTTTTTTCTTTTCAGATTATTTGTTATTATTTAGTTGTGTCTAAAGCAACTATAGTTAAAGGTACCTGATGACGGATTCGTCAAATCTACAAGGGATGGTTTTTCAAGATGCTAAGTCTTATTTTAGTAATGGGGTTATCTACTAAAGTCTTGAAAAGAAGTCTGGAGTGAATATTTTTAAATGCAAATTTGTTTGGCTGCTTTAGTCAAAGGCAGGTTTCAATTTGACTTTCTAGGAACTTTGACGTTTTGGATTCTTCTGCTATGTATTGATCGACAATGTTCATACGTATTCTGTATGAATATGCGCAATTGTTTTACCTGTGTACTATTATCTACTTATAAATACTTACCCCAGTTGAACTAGAGATGGCGCGTTATACAACCATGGTAAAAATCTAGACACAGCTCTATTTTCTCTGTTGTTTCCTCTAGTTATTTCTAGTGCTAGATACTGTGCTAGGCCGCTTTTGAGCAAACCACCCAATGTATCTTCATTTAGTCCTGGCTTGCAGCCCTTGTTGTAACTCTGTAAGATATAATGCCTTTTAATATGTCTTACAATTTCGATGAAAAAATACGTGAATAATCGTCTGTCTTTACAGTAAGAAGCCGGGGCTTGATTGAGCTCGCAAATGGATGCTTTTATATCACTAAATGGCTCGTATAAACTTATCTTGTATCGCTTCATAAGATTTTCAAATTGCGAATTGCAAAATTCTTTTCCTTTATCAACATTTGAATTTTCCGGTATGCATCCCTTATCAAGTACAGATTCCATGGCTTCAGCTGCATCTTCACCCTTTTTTGGATTTAACGGGTACAACCTAGGCAAATTTTGCAAATATGTCAGTTACAGTTAAGATGTACTTGTATCTTTGTTAACTCTCTCGTATGGTTGCATTTCAACAGAATCAGCTTGACGGGTCTCATAAATACCACGAATATCGAAATGTCGACGTTGGTAATTTCGTCTAGCTGGGTTGTGCAGCTCCTTCACCAACTGCAGATTCTCAGCGTCAATTTTTGAAAGTATTCAGCTTGGTGTCTAATTGACTAATGAGCTCAGTATTTCGATACACCAGATTCTGAATTGATTCAACATCAACTTTCACATTTTTGAAAAGTTTACCAGTGGAATTTTCCAGAGTTTCAATTATCATTGTATTATTGACTACTTCGGTTCGCAGAGAAGAAATAACATCATAGTATATAGTCTGATGTTCATATTATTACATATTATTTCAGCCTCTCGCAGTTCATCGATAATTGATATAATTTCATTGGTGTGACTTGGATTTCCAGCTGCTTGTGAGGCTAGGAGTAAGCGTAATCGATCTGCCAATTCATTCGGATCATCTCGGTAAATTTAATCCATTAGACTTTTCTCTCTAGCAATCATGTATCGTGGGGTCATACCTTCACCTGATCATGATTTCCGGTCTTTGCTTCGTCCATTAGAATTTTTTGATGAAGACGGGGAAATTAAATTCATTATGAATTGTCTATATTAAAGGCATTACCGACATGAATATAGTTCTGACTTAAACTTATCTGAGAATCTCCAATCATTAATCTATCTTTCGTTAATTTTCTTACTCCATACACATTATCGATTTCTCTACTTCGTTCGCCTAACAATATGAGATACCTGTTTGCATCATCATCAATCCATGAAGATTTAGGTGTTTCTCAGTTTTTTCGCTTCACTGGCAGTTGATGTCTCTAAATTACTAATATCTACAGTCTCGTCTGCTTCTTCCTCATCCTCATTAATTGATTTATATGACAAATCATCGTCCTCATCTATACTTTCGTTTATATATTACTATTTCAGATTTATGAAACAATCCAAACCTTTCCTATATCTACCCTGGTTAAGATTCCTATCCTTGTTAATTACAACAAATCCATACTCGCCATTATTCCAGCATGCTAAACACACATTTTTAAATTTTGAATAAGTCATATCAGTATTTACATGATCATCATGAATGTGCTTTAGATTCATTTCATCTTGCTAGAATAACGCAAGTAAATTAACATTGTCACGTACGAGATGTTTTGGAATATGAGCATATGTCTAACTTAAGTAAAAACAGTGGACATCCTTGTGTCTACCCATAGAAAAGAATGCTCTTATATTATCTTGTTTCTCACAAGTCACATCATCAAATACAATTACTGAGTTTGGTTTCGCTTCACTTGGCATTATATTCTCTTCATGCTCATTGAAAGGATAGTACTCAACGCCATCTATTGATTGAGGCACTTTTGCCAAAAATTCATACTTTGGTTGCATTAGAGATTTTAAGTAGATTTAAATATTTTCAAATCTTAACACATTTTGATGTATCAGTACAGCTAGCAAAACATTTGTCTTTCCACAAATGGAAGGTCCACAAAATATAGCTCGTATACTGTTTGGTAGTTTGGTAGTTTGGTAGTTTTGAACAAACGAATCAAAATTCTGAATAGGTTTGTTTCACACGCTGTGCTTCAAACTGCATCTTAACGCAGACTGACTGAAAACTCTATCCGGGTTATACATGTTGACCCTTCAGTCTGAAAGTATCCTTTGCATAGATATGATCGTTCACAGAGGCAAAACAGTCAGTCGTAAACGAACCGTGAAGTGGGCAAGACCTGAGAGAGGCTTGCTCAACAGAATCATCAACAATTTGCCGTTTGAATAGCATTTACCTGGTTACCAGTACTGTGGACTAGGTGCGAAACTAGCCAAACAATTAGCACGAGTTGATCCGGGAATCAATCCACTGGACGCTGCTTGCAAAGAGCACGATATAGCCTACTCACAAAATGGAGAAAACATAGAAGCTATAAACTCAGCTGACAGTGTACTAATTGAAAAAACTTGGAAACGTGTCTTTACTCCGGACGCTGGCATAGGTCCATGATTTCAAGCAATGATGCGCAAACTGCCATTAAATCTGTACTCAGAGGCGCGTATTCTGCCTGTACCGGTCAAAGCAAGAGGATTTTGACCCTTTCTTATGTATGTGTTGCCGGTCTTAGTGCTGCTGGAGCACTAGCTGTTGGAACTGCGGAAAAAGCTAAAGCTATGGATGATGCAAATTCGGCAAAACAACAACTTTCAGAGAGTAACCAACATAATGAAATGATGGAAGCTATTGATTTAGGAAAAGATCTATACTTGAAGCCATATAGGCAAGGATTAGGGTTTCATCAATAATCATATAAACATGAAGCAGGACTCAAGCACAAGTCAAAAAACTCAAAGTGAAGCTACCTCATCTAGCCTTGACTGATGCAAATTTACTAAAACTTGCAAAACCTTTGAACATTCCACATTTTCGAGGTGTCTTTATGCGAAATGGATTGCCAAAGGGTGGACCACGTAAATGTGAATGTGCTATTGTTGTTCTTGATGATAAGAAAGGGCCAGGAGCGCATTTGTGTTCCTATAAAAAGAATAACGGTAAAATAATTAATTCCGATAGCTTCGGTAATCTTTGAGCACCTTCGGATCTATGCATGTAATTCGGTGTTGGCAGCATAAAGTATAATCACGAGCGATATAAAAATTACGATACATTTGTGTGCGGAGATTTATGTTTGTAATTTCTATGCAATCAATTGAAATCTAAAATTATGTTTTCTCTATATAAGTGCTGAAATTTTCAATATGAAATCAGTTGAACGCTAGTTGTCGTCATGGATGGTCAATTCTGGATTCAATCCTGGAAAGGAACTATTTTCCTCCAATCGAGTTGTTATCATATAAAAATTACGCGCATAGACGCGTTGAATTTCTAACCTTCAATTCGATACCCAATGTAGAAATTGGGCATAATAAATTTTATCTGGGTGATGAAATAATTGACATATCTACAGAAAGTTATGAAATAAGTGACATAAAGCGCTATCTACAGAATGCTTTTGATAAACAAGGGTATTGGACTTCACAATAAACCAAACAATTATAATTTAAAAAGTGAAATTCACTGGAGTCACGGTATAAATCTCGAACCCAAAAATTCTATACGTCATTTGCTGGGGTTTCTCCATGCATACTAGAAGCTTAACAAGCTTATGAATCTTATTAACCGGTATAAATCATAAAAGTGAATTCTTTGAGAATTAAGTCTAGCATAACTACAGGTGCATACATTAATGGTCAGAAAGTACATACTATTCATGAATTTTTCCCTCTAGTGCCACCTGGATATGAGATAGTGGAAGTACCATCTCTTGTCATTTACTTAGAAATCGCCGTGCAGACAATAGATCATATACAGTTTCATATAGTTGACCAAAGCAGACATTTAGTCAATTTTCGTGGTGAAGTTATTACAATTAGACTGCACGTCAAGTCTCCATAATAATGGGTATCCTTTCCAACAAGAAGATTAGCTTTGATTTCAGTCAATCAGCACAATACCACACAATAATTAGTCGACAAAGAGTAGTCAAAGGGTTAACACCTCAAAGCGAGATTTGTGATTTTTTGCACCTACATCTGCTACTTTGTCTATCAACAATTGATTATTTGTCAAAGAGGGGGAAAATTTTAATATTCAATCACCAATCATCTTTGATGAGTCTATTGCACACTGCAATCATCATTTCATCACAACAGTGATGAAATTCGGATTGTCGTTCAAAATCAGGACCAGTGCCTCCTGTTGAGCAAAAGTTCACTTCACGTAGATGGAAGAATCGTAGAAACTGATGGAGCCCAAGTGACAAACACAGCTTTAGTTTCTAATGCCATCTGTCATTTTTTTGAAGAAGCAAGATATAAAATCAATGCAATAGAAATTGATTGAAATAAAAATTCTGCTCTGATTAGTCTCATGAAAAATTATGTACCTCTTAATCCACGACAATCACATTACATACAGAATAATGGTTGGCTTGTTGTAAATAATAACAATTAATCACTAGCAAACGTCACTGGATACTTTGATGAAGCCATACCTCTTAGCATGATATTTGGTTTTACTGAAGATTATCATAAAATTATTTTCAATGCTAAACTGTAAAAACCTCAACACAATTCAAAAAACCGAGATTTGTTATACAAGGATTTCAGACAAACAGAAAAAATACTACTACTAAAAAGTGTAGAAAGTTTGATTATTGCAATTTCATCAATTTGAAACTACTTTTAAATGATAAGTGTTACCCTTATAGTAATTTCAATCTTGACATTAATGGAAATCGGTATACTCTTCTTTATGAAATGTATACAAACTTTCAAGCTAATTATTATGGTGAAGAACCACAGCCATTGCTTTGGAGAAGAGAATTTATAGATCATACGCCTCTAGTAGTAATTGGCTGCTCTAAATAGAATGAAACACTGAAATACGGACCAGTTAACGTTCGTCTGGAATTTCAAAACAGTGAAAATTTTTCCACTCAAACATGGGCATATTGCTTAATTTTGCATGATCGTATAGTTTAGTGTGAATCAATAAGTGGAGTAGTGAAAAAGTTGGTATAAAACTGCTGTAACCAAGTAGAAATAGTTTAGTTGAATTCAAGATGCAGTACTTGGTGGATATGCAGGGCTTCAAGCTGCCAGAAAATAAATTTGTATTGAAAGTATTGGCTATTTTAACACTCCTCGATGACACAGGCAAAAAGCCATATTCTTTTATCTTTCAATCGCCCTGCGAGTGGAAGAACGTTCCACCAAAATACAAGTCTATAAACATTTTGACAGAACGCAATCATCATGGAATACCTTGGAAAACTGGTGATTTACCGTATTATTTATTACCTGTAAAACTCATGGACATTTTAGAAAATGCAACAACAATTTATGTACAAGGATTGGAAAAAAAGAATTAGTTGGGCAATTTGTAGAAACATCATGCGAAATTTTTGAACTGCTTGATCTGATATGTCCTTCGCTGCAGAAATTACGTGAGTTGTATGAACTTAAAGATATTACGTGTAAGAACCATATGTATCAAAATTTCTCTAAATGCGCAATTGAAAATGTAATTTTATTGGAATACTGGATGATTTTACGAGAGTACTTATATATTGATTATTATTTTAATGAATGTGCATAAGAAATTTTTTTTCCATATATATTTAATCTACATAATTTTAAGTATATATAATGTACTTATTATTTTGGAAATAAAATAATAAATCAAATGAAACGAAACTTGTGTGTTTTATCTGAGAGTTCCTATTCCTTATAATGATGAGTGCGAATAGTAGATATGTGAACTGGATCATGTTGCATCAGATTACGAAATCAATTGAAACAAAATGCTTTGCATTGAACTTTTTTCAGTTTAAATTTAAGCAGATGATTTTTTATTTGAATAAATGAACTTAAAATAATGATTTTCAGGGTCGTATTCAATAAAAAACGCAATTTTATATTTAACTATTTTTATTTTATTTTGCAATAACTTGTATTTTTGACAAACAATTGTATAGTTTTTTTGATTCCTTCTTCCAATTTTTTACATATATACAATTTACATTATATTTAAATTACAAAAGATTATGTTGTATTTCAATCACTGTAGATTATAATATCTAGCCTATATATTCGCCACATTAAGCTTTATCTACAGTATATATTCTCTCTCTCACTCCTACACTCCTATATACAATGTATTCTATCTTCATTTTTCTCACTTCTACATTCGTATATACAATTTTTACTAGCTTAGGTTTATATACAGTATATTCAATCTCTCTCAATCATACGCTCATATTTCACCTCGCTTGTTTTCTTCTCATATATACAATCTTAGTAGCTTACAATGAATTTTTTTGACACAGATATATACAGATATTCAATACTTATACATTTTTACACTGCATTAACTTCCAAAGGTTCATGGACTCTATATTTATATCCTCATGGAAAAGTATCTGTGGTACCAGGGAGCAGCATTCGTTTACCATGATGTCAGCTGAGAGCAATCTTATCTTGGATAATTGTGTGTAACTTCGTGCTTTCGGCTTCGGATTAGGTGTTGGGTTTTAATCAGATTCTGACAAGAAATGAAAGTCTGTTTATAATCATCGAATGTTATGGTTTTCAATGTTGATTCTTTTATACCTTTGGCTCTCTTTTTTCATCTTTTTCTTCGCCCAAAACTTTATATGCATATAATTTTGATTTTAGACCCACAGATTTAGTAATTATTTTTCCGCTGCATTCATCTTTCATTAATCCCAACACGTTTTTAACCTTCAGAGAAATTATGTAAAGATTCTCTGGTGGATAATCTGATGGGTCAAATGTATGGATGTCTTGTTTAGTATATTCGTAAAAGTTGGGAACAGTGAAATTATAGATGAGACTGTCTGTATCTGTATATAGCAATTTTGCAGAATTTTCAAAGTTTGGTGGAATATAGTTGTAATAAAATTCGTACGTGGTAATTTTTGAGATATCAAGGACTGTGAAACCAATGTAGATAGCTTTATTGAGAAAAATCTTTGTTTTTTTCAATTCAATAATGACCATGTTTTCATGAAATATGGTAAAGCTATGGAAATTTGATTCAGCAATTACAGATTTTTCACCATATCTTCCCTTCCATTTTGTAACAAGCTTGACATCGTTGTGCTCCCTAACATTTTGCATTGTCTTCCCAAAAACGGAATTGTTCATCAATTCATAGAAATTTTTTCCAAATTCGTTAGCTGCTCTTTTTCTATGTCCAGTGTTCAAATCAAGGTATTCTTTTAGCCACGCTTTTTGTTTGAATTTTAGCGCAGAGTTCTGGATATAATGAAAAGTCCTTGTGCAAATCTTGAATATCTTCTGGATACTCTAGATCTACTTCAAGAACATAACCTTCAGGTGAATCATTTGGCACATTAAAAAAGTCTGAATCGTTTTCGAAATTTTCTAACCATTCAAAATCTTGATATAGTAGAAACTCACTCATAGCCTTACCATACTGATTCTTAATAGCCAAATAAAAAATGTATGATTTCGGAATACATTGATTAAAATTTTCCCCCATAAATCTATTCTTTGCTTTTGCAAAACGGTCTGAGCATTGTGAAACACCACCTCTGATTACTTTTTGAATTAAGAGTAGCACCTGCACATCAGTCAGTAAGTGTATTTCAATTCCAGTGTACTTTTGCATTGCATCAAAAGAAAGCCCCGGTGCTGTGTAATAATGCAAAGGATCTAATTTATATGTCGCAAAAAAGTTTTTCTAAAACTTTTAAAAATGATAGCCAAAAGTAAAATATCGGTTTTGAGGTGCAGATCTGAATACTGCCCTAAATTTTGCAAATGAAACGTATTCCACACTTTACAAGTGTGCTTGTAATCTTCGCCAGAAATGTGGCAATCGTTTAATTTTGCATACAATGCCTCTTTCGGATGTAAAATTTTTCATCTCATTTTTTCCAACTATCAATGTAGTCGTATGGAAAGACACCTTTTCTTGTTAACCAATTGAATTCGATGTCATTTTTACAAAATTTATAAATTTTTGTCAATGATAGATACTTTTCTTTATTTACAGGCAGTAAGGAGACATGTCGCTCAAAACTGTGAGCTAATTTTTTTTATTAAAAAGTATGAGTCGTAGCCATATAAATTATAAAAAACTACTGGAATGATATAAGAATCTTTTTAATTAATGTTGCAGCTTTCATATGCTGGAAGAAAGTACTTCCCTCTAAAGTGGCAATGGTCGCGATTTTTAACATCGTCTTTCTTAAATTCTTTTTTGATAATGTGACACAATTTTGCATTTTGAAAATCTTGTTTTTTCTTTGAAATAAATTTTCAATTGATACTGATTTTTATAAACACGAATTTACTTTCACTGCTAAATCTTTTAATTCTTTTACGAACATTTTAATACAATCATTTCCACGGTAGACCTTAGGTTCTGAGTTCGAATCATTAAAACTGCATTTTGTATAGTACGCAACACTAGTAGGGATATGCTTTTGCTCCGCAGCTTCATCTGTTTGTTAATTTGTAATTGGTTCCAACAAACATTCAATGTTTACATATATTAAAAATGGTAAATTTTCTTTGTATCTATAATTCTTAAACTTTAATATGCTCCTAACGCCCTTCTTTTTTGAAAGTATTATTCTACAATGATTCAGATTTTCGCAATCAGCTCTATGCTTATTCAAAGAATTTTCAAATTTAAAGTGACACAAGCACCTAACGCAGAATTATGTGCAATGGTTTGTTTTGTTAATTGTGATTCTTTGAGTCGAGAGAGATTTCTAATCCATGCGAAATGATACACTGAATTACTTTCACTGTCATTGTCATCATAAGATAATCGGTATTTTCAATCATTAGCAGGTGAATTGTAGGACATTTCGTTATTTCATTACTTATATACAGTGGGACAATCTCATCTTTTTTCCTATTTTCCTCATATTCTATGCCCTAAACATTTATATGAAATTGATTCATTTTTTCAAATTTGTTGATATCTTGAAAAGTGATGGGAAAGTTGATTCCATCACGTTTCAAGAGCGTATCAAAATGTGGATAGGTAGAGACACGCTCTAGGTGGTTGTCAGCTGGACAAAAGGCGGTCATTACCGACCAGAGAAAACAGTACTCATCACTGTTCTCAACATTTACAACTGCTCCTTTTTCTCTAGTAAATTTAAGTAATCGCCCAAAAGTTGATGATACTACTGCAAAAGGTGCGTATTTATTTATATTTAAATTTATAATCTATCTTAATATCCACCCAGACTTTTTTTTTGCTGAAAATCCTCTACTTTAGTCAAAAGTTGCTCTCTAACTTTACTATCAAACTACATATTTATTTTAGTTAATTCTAAAATAAGTTCATTTTTAGTATTGAGAAATTTTATTAATTCAATTTCCCGACCCTCTTCTATAGCACTAAATTTTGTGGCAAGAATGACATTTGCTTTTAAACCCCCCACAAAAGTTTTCAAAGGATTTTTTATTCTATGTCTAATAATTGTTTTTGCATAAACAAAGCTGTTCTCATTCGACGCTTAAGAGCGGACTCCAGGTCTTTCCATCTGATTATGCCACCTTTCCTATCCAAATCCTCATTCTCGCCAGTTCCACTTTTCTGAAGTTTCTTGAATATGCGGCTTTTTGATGTCAGTAGACCAATTGTTGAAATGAATTTTTTTTTTTCACCCAGAGAGAGATGCTTTTTTCCTTGCCACAGAATTTTGTTTAACCTCCGAACATCTTGCGTGCACTGATGTGTAAAGTAGGTGATTTCAGAAATTGTTGAATTTTTATGCAACACTTCATAGGCATCTTCATTTGAATAAGCTTTCTGCAGTCTAGTGAGCTTATGAAGTAACTTTTATTCTCCAACAATTTCACAAATAATATTTTCAACAGATTGCACTGAGGTTAAATTTAAAAATGTAATTTAATTTGATTTTAAATTTGGATAGTTTAATATTTTTAAAAGTTTAGATTTAGAAACCATAAGAAGGAGCACTAACCGATTTTCAACAGACACCAGGTTTCCTATCATTAGTGCACAGGTTGAATATGTTGATGTTCGTAATACAATTTTTTAAGAATACGCAAAAAAGTGTTTATATTAAGTTGTATAAAGCACGAAAGCACGTGTATTCAACAAATGCTTGATGAAAACTGAGGGAAATGTGTGCGAAGCGCCCTTTTATAGATGAAAATTTGCTATCCGTATCTTGAAACATATCTCTCTCTCTTTGACTAGTTGTTCTAGAACCTTCTACATTATAACCGACACGTGCTGATATAATTTTTGAAGATTTCAAAATGTCATACGTAATTTACAATAACCTTGAAGTTGTTTACGAAAAATTTCGTAGTAAAATGTGACGATGACGTCATTCATTTTAGAAAGATCAGCAACATAGAAAAAAATTATAACGCTGAATTGAATCATTCTCGATTCTCCATATTATATATTATAGAGTAGCCTTAGTGGATGATTGAGAAAAAGTTTCAAATATTTAATTATATTAATTTGTTGTATTTTATTAAACTTTTATTTTTAATCTTTAACGTGTAATAGGTAAAAACTGACCTTTCTAAATGAGAGTTCAAGCACGAGCACATATCTATGGATAAAATGGCATCCGACCTCAGCTGGCATATTATTGCACGATATAAGGAGCAATAAGCATTGGCCTGTCTACTCTAGATATTTATTTCATCTTCTTTATTTATAATGTGTCCCGTAAGGGTTTACATGATTTCCATTCCTTACAATCTTTCCGCTTATATCTATATTTTTTTACAATATTATCCTTTCTATATATACAATTATTTACAACTGTGAGCGACGAGTAAGCGAGCGACGAAAGCGCGAGTGTAAGCAAGAGAGAAAGCATGAGAACGCAAACACATCTTAGTCTACTTAACTTTTACCTTACCATTACTTGCAATCTTTACGCTTATAATCTAAGCGACTCCCGTTTCCTTTTTCTTTCACTTTTTTATACCTCTATTTGCCTTTTTTCATGTGCATTCTTTCATTCTCTCTCATTCGCTCCTCTAGCACCCTTCAACTCCTTCATCCATTCTTCTCCTAATTCCTTCTCCTCTAGAATCTTAACCACATTCTCTTTTCAGCTTGCTTCATCTTCCATTCCTCTCCTACATCCTTTCTATATATGCTCCCATCTTTCCTCCTTCCATTCACATATTCTACACTTTCAGTTTTCTTCTTTTTCCTAGTACATCCCCTCTCTTACCTCGTTTCCCAATATAAATCTTGCTATTCTGGTCCACCTTCTCTCTCCCCATCCCTTTTCTAAATACTTTAACACTCCTTCCTTTTTTATCCTCTCATACCTTTTTTTGTATTTCGACTCCTCAATCATCCCCCATCTTTCTATTAATTGTCTTTCCTTCTCCCTTTTTTCCAATTCTTCATAGTTTACTCTAGCCCCGTATTCTATTTCCCTATCATTATAGAAGTCCCTCCTTTCTTCTTCCCAACTCGTTAATTTGAACGCCCTCCCTCTCCTCTCTTCTACCTCCATCAAACACTTTCTCGCTAACTCCCCTTCCTTTCCCTCCCTCAGCTTCGTCTCAAATTTTCATGCTCTCTTTCCCACTCTAATAGTTAACTTATCCCTTTGCGTTTCTTCTCTCACCATATACCTTGGCATCCTCCAGTCTGCCCCTAGTATCCGCCTTATATACCTTTCTTGTAAATTCTCAATATCTTTTCTTCCTTTCCATCCACATATCCCTTCTCCATAACCTAATACCGGCCACACCAGCGTATAAAATAACTACATTAACCTCCTCCAATTTTTTTTAACCTTCTGTTTCCTATACCTCATGTCAGTTTCATTATCCCTGCTGAATTTTTTATCCTTTCTCTTATATGAGCTGTATGATCTCCATTCGTTTGCAGGATATATCTTAAATATTTATACTCTTTTACTTTTTCTAACTTTATTCCCTTCCATCTCTCCGTCCATCCATTCTTCCTCCCCCCTCTTTTTCGAAACTTCATTATCTTTGTCTGTTCTACATTTACATTTAGTTTTTCCCATCTAAGTATCTCTCTAATCCTGTAATTAATCTTGCATCCCTTCTTCATCTTCTGCGATCAACACTATGTTGTCTGCGTATGCAAGTGTATGTATATTTTCCTTCTCTATCCTAACTCCTCCCCAACCTTTTCTCCTCATTTCTTTTTCCAAGTCTAATATTAATAAATTAAATAAAAGTGGGCTCAGAGGACATCCTTGTCTCATATCTTTCAGCAACTAGAAACTATCTCCTACTTGCTCTCCTATCTTTACCCTGCTTTTTGTCTCTCTAAAAATTTCTGATACTCTCTTCATTAATCCCTCTCTTATCCCCTTTTTTTATAATAACTTTTTCTATTTCTCCTCGGTCTAATGAGTCAAACGCCGACTTTAAGTTCACGAACAATGCTATCATTTCCTCTTTTTCCCTTTTCATTCTCTTATTTACTAGGTAGTTCAGAACATACATGTTGTTCATTACACCATTCCTTTTCTAAACCCTGTCTGATTCGGTGACTCGATTTTTTTTCTTCAACTTCTAACTTCAATCTCTTCGAGAAAATAGCTACATATACTTTATACAGTGTTGGAATCAGCACCACCCCTTATAATCTTTAACCTCCTCTCCCTTGCCTTTCTTTACTATTGGTATAACTACTCTTTCTTTTCATAACTCGGGGTACCCCTCTCATCTCCATACTCTATTACACATTATCCATGCCCATTCCTCTAGTTCCTTCCCTCCATATTTCCATACTTCATTTGGAATCTCATCTATACCAGGTGCCTTTCCATCCTTTATTATTCCTAAAACCTTAACTATTTCTTCCCTTGATATGTCCTCTTCATCATCTCTTTCTCTACCATATTTTCCTCCCTTTATAACTTTTCTCTCTACTCCTCCTAGCAAATCCAAAAAAATATTTCTTCCATTCTATCATTTCAATATCTTGGTTTACTCTTTTCGTTCTTTTTCTTTCTCTATTTACTACCTTCCATATCTCTTCTTCCATCCTAGCCTTCTCCGCCACTTCCTCAAACCTTTTATTCTCATCCTCTTTCTTTTGATAATACATCTCAGTACACTCTTTCTTTTTTTCTATATTCTTCCCCATTACTTTTATCTTTTCTCCACTTTCTTAATTCCTTTCTGATCTCCTTTTTTTCTCTTTGCAGTCCTCATCCCACCCACTTCCACTCCCCCCTTTACTAACTTCATTTTTGTTTGTGCACTCTAATCCTATTTTTAATTCTCCTATCATTTTTCCCATCTCTTCGTCCACATTTCTCTCTACCATTTTGATATTTCTTATTTTTTCTCTAAACTGTTTTTCCTTCCCTTGACCAATCCTCTTTTCCAACACTTTTTACATTTTCTCCCCTTCTACTCATATTTCTATTGCTTTTTTGTCCCTCTAATGTCACTATTAAGGGAAAGTAATCAGAATCAATATATTCATCTGCCTCTAGTTTCTTAACCTTCTCTCTTACCTCATTATCCACTATCACATAATCAATTGCGGTTCCCCTTTCACTTCCTGAGCGTGTATATTCTTCTTTCTCATCTCCTTCTATATTTCCGTTTAAGATGTACCATCCCAACTCCTCCAAGCTGTTCAACAACTTTTTTCCCTCCCCATTTAGTACCTTATCTTTGGATTTTCTTCTTCCCTCTTCTTCCCATTCTCTTCCTCCTCTGTCTTCTGTTCTCGCATTAAAATCTCCACCGTTTATCAGCATAATCTCTTTTTTATTTTCTTCAATTATTTCTTCATCTCCTCTGCTTTCTCTTGCATATCACCATTCACATAAGCCACCACTACCTTTCTTTCTTTTTGCATTTTGCACTTGTCATTTGTAACGTCTTGGTGACATTCCCCTTACTCTTTCCCATCCTTTTTCATCTAGCCACGTCTCCAACATTATGACTACATCCAATTGTGTCAAATTTCTCATAAGCTCCCTATCTTTTCTCTCCAATCCTGCTATATTCCAGTAACAAATCTTCCATTCCTCCCTAATTTCTTTTCTCATCTTTTTTTCCTTCTAACTATTTCTTATTTTTCTATCTCCCTATCCTTGCTCTCCTCGTTTCCCTGCACCTCATTTCTTACTACCTGTTCCCTTTCTTCATCCCAATCCCACCATACTTCGTCTATCTGTATTATCCCATACTAAACCCATGTTCTCTTTCCCTTTTCATTTCCCTCTTTCGCTATTTTCCTGAATTTATACTGCATCTTCCAACTACCCATGTCAAATCATTCTCTATTTTCTCTGGGCTTCCATATAATATCCTCTTCTTTGTCGTCACCTCCCTCTTATGTTCCCATTTCTTGAGATTTACCAGTACCATTATCTCCCCTCTTCGCTATTCCCTTCCTACATTTCATATTTCCACTATCTCTACCTTAGCATCAAGTCTTTTTAGTACCTCGTCCACCCCTCCCTTCAGCCCCTTCCCCTCTAATCTTATACCCTTTATCACTATGTTTAATTTTCTTTCTTTCCTCTCGTTCCTTTCTCTTCTTTGTTCTATTTTTGTCAGCCTTTCCATCTCCTTATTCTCACTCCCACCCCCACTATAATCCCGGTCCGAGCTTTCAAGTTTCTTCATCCTACCTTGCATCTCCTCTAGCTTTTTATTATTATCTTCTTCCTGCTTCTCTAGTTTTTTTCCAAAGACTGCATCCTATTTTATAACTTTTCCCTCATTTCTTACCATTTTTTTCTTTCTTTCTTAAGTTCCGCCATTTTCCGCCTAATTTCCTTCTTTAATTCCTCTCATCTTTTCTCCTGCTTTTCTTCATAAATCCTCATTATCACTATCATCACTTCGCGAATTTCCTTTTTTTCCGGTGACGATCTAAACATTTTTTGATATTTCATGCTCGCACCGATGCCTTCCTTCTCTTTACTGCTTTCCTTATCCTCTCTTTTCCGTTTGATAAAAGCCTCAATTAAACCTACGCTTTTTGCTCTTAATATCTCCTGTTCTATAGGTTTCTTATACTTCCCCCTTGCCTTCCTTTCCTTGATCTCCTCTTTCGGTGTACTGAACACTTCCTGCTCTACAACTGTTTCATCCGCGGAGATACTCGCTCCGCTAGCCGTGAATCAAATTCAAATTGTCCCGCCTTCTATGCTTCCCTGCCTCTATCTACCATCGCGGCTTGGTACCTGTCTCAAATTTTGTCGTCGCTACCCAACCCTGCTACTGCCAACCCGATCAACACAGTCTAAACAACCCAACTTCAACTTCCACACAAATCTGTCTGAATCCTCCAAAATATCTAGCTTCCCTTTTCAATCTCAATCCCCCAATTAAACTCTCACATCCACATCCTTCTGCACACTTTCACAATCCACTCACCTCATATTTCACCACAATATCAGAAAAACTCAGCATCAACAATTCCCTCTACTTTGCTGTCTATAATCTCTCTCTCAAGTGTCGAAATTGTTTGTAGTATCTTGTTACATTACCTCATCCAGACGTTGGCGGGCATAGAATATGGCAAAAGAATTGATATAATGCTTTTTCGCTTGACTACGAAAGCAAACGTTTACGAGCTGTGAAAGAAGTGATCTCTCTCCAGAACGATATAATATGATAATGAAATGTGTGTAGAATATCTGCAACTGAATATCAAAATTATATTTTTTTACTTACTGTATTCTCCGTAAAGTTTTCTTTTTCTCGCGGTAAGCTAATAAATTCCACATCAAATTCAGAAAAACACAATGTTTTATCTCAAAACAAAACACTCGCAGCTGTCAGATCTTAAATCTTGCTGATATTTTACTTAACACGTACCGAACCTTTACCATTCAGCGTACGCACTTCAATGAACTGTTTCCGAAAATTCGAGGGTCACTTTTCATTCAAGCTCCCATTGTCGTTTGGCCTCCTTACTATTACTCCGTCCTTAGCACACTTGTCCAATCCAAAGTCCATATCACTCTCTCCTGTGTACCCCTCGACGATATTTAAAGCACTCTAAACTTACTTTTCAATAGAATTTTACACCTCTAGGTATTCTGAATAAAATACATGAGGTAACGTATGTTTGCGATGATTTTTTCGCCACAGAGGTATCCAGGTTCCTATATAGGAGCAAGGCGAACAGTTCCATCAAGATATCAAAATAATGGAATGTCGTTACTAAAGGAGATGGGATGCGAATATGTTGGCAGATTTTGGTTGGATGCTCAGGAAAGACATGCAGGAATATGATGGAAAGCGCAAACGGAACCCTTTGCACAGATCATTCGATGAAAAATAAACTCTTTATAGTTCAAAAACAGGGGAGGACTGAAACTACATCTACCTATCATTTTTACACCCACAATATAGCTCTCATGATAATAACAGTTTGGATTAATGAGATTTTCAGAGGTTATGTCAGAAACCTGAAGACATGAGATGAAATGGACTCTGGATTCGGTTTTAACGATCCAAAAAACATACCACAAACATCGTATGACCAACTACGTCAGCTTTATTTTTCATTTTTGGGTGTCTGAAGGTTTTTTAAAGGTTATGTCGAAAACCTGACGTGATGTGGTGAAATGAACTTTGTTCTTAAGAGATCCGTCAATTTAAAGCGTTGTTCTCAGTAGATTTCAACAAGACTTACCAATTATCATGCTCAAGTGTTTCAACTGGAAACAAATTATCGAGGGCGAAGAGTGAGTTTCGTAATGAGAATATAATCGTTAAAACCGTTGGTGCTTTGAGAACCTTCTTTGAAAACAAATCGAAAAAAATCTCAGTTACAATTTATGGCTGTAATTCCTGAGAAGTTCACAATAGACATTTTACACGAAAAGAAACTATTTTTAGGGATCGAAGCATTTTAGAAGAAAAAAATAAGGATGTTTTCTAGACCGCTATAATATTTATAGAATAATTACGCTAGTTAAATATGAATAATCTTTTTCTCTGTCCTAATAAACATATAAGTTTGTAGGAACGGTATAATTTTTATATATAAAGTCAATGAATGATGTTCCTTAATTTATAAAAGTAGCTTTATAGAAGGACAAGAAATTTCCTAATGTGGAACAAGCTTTCAGGAAAATTATAATTACACTAACAAAAACTAACTCTTAATGAAAAATACCTTTAACATATTGAACTGTAACCCACTTGAGCATATGAGAAAAATGAGCTTCCTAAATTTTTGTTATAAAACGTTTACATTCTCATCAGCGAATGTTTTAGATTTGTGTAAAAGTTGACCCCCTCCCTCAGTTTTTGCTAAATGCCTACGTTTTGAGACCTCCTAAATCCGAAAGGCAGGTTTTTACGAAGGTGTCTCTCTGTCGGTATGTCGGGATGACTGTAAGTATGTAAGCAGAGTTTAACTGCACTAAAGTGAAAATCTTTAATTAAAATTTGTTAAAAGCTTCTATATTATATGTGTTAATTATTGAGAGTTTGGATAAAAGATTTCCAGATAAAAATGTGTTTAAGGCCACGTGATGAGTGGATCACGTGACCGGATTCCTACCATACCGACACTCTTTGTATTCCCTCACTCATTATCACACGAAACGCCATATCGAGTTGAAAATTTATGATAATAAATAAAAAGCTTTAAAAAAGTTTGTTCTGGTCCTAAATTTCTATGAGAATGAAAAAGTTTTTTTTGGAAATAGTTTTTTTTTTGTTTCTTTTTCATAATTATTAAAATTTTCGACTAGACCCACATTTCTTAGTGCTTTTTATTTATTATCCCAAATTTGCAAATCGATGTGGCACTTCGTGTGCAATTAAGTTAGGAAATAAAAAAAATGTCGGTAAGGTAGAAATCTGGTAGTGACACCCCTGTCACATGGCCTTAAGCTTCAATTCAAATTGCACTAGTTACAAACACTTTTATATTACAGATACACGTGTTATTTAAGATAATTAGCGGAAAATCCCAAGTTATGAGTCGGGCACATTCGGCCACATGGCGTGATTGTCGCGAACTCGGCTACAGACGGAATAGATCGGAAACCTTCGGGCGTCTTTAGTATAGTCTTTTATAACTCTTGAAAATACCGGTTGCAGATGTTACCAGCGGCTTTCATTTCAATACGCATTTTTATTTAGGAATACTAAACTTTCGTACATTTCTTACAACTTATGTTAATTAAAATATTTACTTTTGACGATATTTTTTACCAAACTTGTTATTGACCATTATCACAGAAAAAACTAAAGATAAGATTTGCATCGATTGCAGGTGTAAGACTCACAGCTAAAAAAATAACCTTGGCAGATAAACTTTACATGAATCGAAAATAATTTCCGATTTTTAACCTCGCCTGGATAATAACCTTGAAAGTCAAGATCATGGTCAAATTCAAGGTTACCACTTTATTACTTTTAAAAAGCTACTCTAAGAATGACCTCGACTTTTTTCGTAAATACCTTAGCCGAAGCAGTACAGATTGGACCCGACACATACCTGGGTCAAGCCTAAAAACCTTTAGCTGAAGTTCAAGCTCATCCTTGACCCATGATCTGAGTACACTTTTGACCTAAAAGTTGCGGCTCTTCCGATTGCTTACTTTGTGCTATGTGCAAGCTACTCTAAAGTATTGTGCATTGGCAGCAAACAAGTTATCGGAATGGAAATAGGCTGCTCGATACGCTATAAAAGTGTTTTGGGCTAAGCAAAGTACATTAACAGCCTCTTTGAATGTTACCTCAGGCTTAGAAATCGTTATAGAAAAAAATGAAATAACACTAGTTTGTTTTTTTACATTTTTCTGAAGTTTTCGATATTGCTGATCACAATCTTTTTTCACATAAACTTCGTGACTTTAATATTTCCAGTACCGTAAATGTGTGATTTATATTGTAATTGAAAAGCCGTTTTTAAAAAGTGCTTAATAATAAGGATGAATAAACCAATTTGGTGGGGGTGGTAAGGAAAAGTCCCCCAGAGTTTCACTTTTACCCCCCTGATTTTCGGTGTGTACAACTTTCACCATGGTGGTGATCTGGATCTCTGCAAGTGCCATCAATACGCGGACAATTTTAGACTAAATATCTATGGTTCTATTTCTTCCATTATTAGTTTGATTGCCCGGCTTCAAAAGGATATTAACATAGTAAATCAATGGGCACTAAACAATGGGATAACGCTGAAACATTAAAAAACTAAAGCAACTATTATTAGAGAGTTGTCTTCGCCTTAAAATGCTACATTTGCGTTCATCCCTCAGCTTAAGGTTGATGGCCTTGATATTGCCTTCGTTGATTAGGTGAGGGATTTAGATCTCATCCTTAACCGTATCCTCTCCTTGCCAGCATAAGCTCGGATTCTACTAGTTAAGTCTTATTTACCCGTTTTTAGAATATGGGTGTATTATGTACGATGATATCACAACTTAAGTGAATTCTAAACACGAGCAAATACTTAATGATTGGATACGATTGAGCTATTAGGTACCGAAATATGAACACATTACCCTATATCGGCAACGGGTGCATCTTCACCTTATCAGTTTAAAAAGTTATTCTTTAACTTTTTGTTTAATATTGATAATTGTATTCTTGAAATTCGCAATAGTAAAATTGTAAATTGTTAATTTTTCTAATTTTTGCGACGTTTTTCGCCTAAGTATTATAAAAATTAAATCTTTACAATTTGACCCGAAGTCTATATCAGTTACCTAAAAATATATTCCTAAGTTCTCTAGTAATATCCGTTATGCCAACCACTAACTTATATTATCATACATTGCTCATATTCTTCGTATTATATATTAATTTATTTTTAGTAAACTGTAGTTTTTTTACCTGCGTAAAAATCGTCATTTGACGAAATTTGCCACATTCTTTTGTAAAACATATATACAATTGGTTCCTTTTAGGTCTGTTTAGCCCTAGGGACTTAACAAATACATGCTATTTCAACTTTGCACCAACTGTTCTGAAGATGCTTCTCCAAGTTTGGTTTTATCCTGATATCTGGTAGTCGTTCTATGGGATAGCGACTGATAAGGGACTTGTATTTATTTGCTCAGCCATAACTATTTACTGGTGCTGAACCTGGAGTAAAGTAGGTCTTCACTTGAGGCCATCTGCTTACTTCTAAGATTAAGATGTCCTTGCTTTAATAGGGTTGGTTGGTGCTAGATTTGCACTAGTGACAGCTAAAGGGGTAAACTTCGCAGATTACAGCAATATTGCACTAAAATGAAAAAATAATCTGGTGATGATTAAAATAAGAATCATTTAAAATATTTCCTAAAAGTTTAGGGATATAAAATTGGCCACCCTATTTCAAAGCTGCTGTCCAATTTGTCCATTAACAGAAGTTTTGTTCTATCATCGACCAGGGATTTGTTAAAGCATTTAGCAGTTTAGATAATTTAAATAATTAAATATGTTTTGTTATAGCGTAATCTGGCAATAGGTTATCCGATCGTTGTTTTCTATCTTTCTTGAATCCCTTCGAGCTTATGAATAATCCACTCTTTTCATTACATGAGTATCACCCGTGTTGGCCTATCGTATATCAATAATTATGAGTAGTGTAATATGTGTTAGTTAAATAGTAAGTGAACTAATACTAACCTTCACTTTACTTAAGGTGTGGAAGTCTGCTAAGAAATCAAGCACTTCAGAGATTTGTGTTTTCAATGATTCCGAGGCATTGGAATTAAAAATTAAATATGTATCAGTTGATACTTCCTTTAAAGCAGAATTATTAGGTAGAGTGCCTCCAACATCCTGTAGAAAATAAAAGTTGGATATAAAGTCCCCAAAGTTAGTAAGACACTTTGCAATTTTGTTTTAAACAGAGAATGAAACGAAAGTTATTATACTTGATAGTAAATTTGGATTCTAAACTCCCCTAATCCAAACTCCAATCAAACTTTAGGATTATAAACGTTAAAAACTAAACGGGATCGAAATTTCCCAAAAGCATGTTCTGCCTTACACGAAAAATGTTAGTGTATGACCCTACATCGAGAAAAGTAATGAAAAGGCAGCGTTGTCTACATCATCGACATTGCTTACCCACTTAACCGGATCTATATGTATATCGCGCTTAGGCATGAAGTAAGGACAATATGTGTGCGTCCTCATAGAAGCAGCCCTTATGGCCGGTATGGAGTTACGTATGTTTGCATATATCTCATAAATTACACACATTTTTTATCCAAAGTAAGCTCAAACAATTAACGATTTTCGAAAAAAAAGTTACATAAAATCAATATTTTGAAGTTCCAACTTAAGCAATACCCTATTGGCTCTCGCCAATTTCAGAAGATTTTTTTCGAAAATCGATATTTCCAAGTTCCAACTTCATAAATTCCCCGGTGACTTGTTTTTCAACATTTTCGGCTTACTTTGGGTCTAAAATGTTTTGGCTACTTCTGGTTACTTTATGAATATGAGTACAGTCCAAATGGATTCACTATAGGTCCCAGTATCATGACCTATTCAAACTCCACTTAATGTGCACCCCAAATGTACTGAACATCTTAAACATGAAGGAGTCAGTAGGGTGCAAGCAGGAGCTCAAAAAGTGACTTTAATAAAAACCTGACGCACTGTAAGGAACTTCCTAGACAATAAGAAAGCAGGCGAGAAAAATCCTGCGGATTGGTAGGTGGTAAACTGAAAAAAATTGTTCTGGAATCAAGTAAATGTTACTTGATTCAAGTCAATCGCAGGTACGAATGGGGACGATAGAATATGAATATGTTCCAAATAAATAAATACTTGCTATACTATGCTTGGAACAAGCGTACATTTTCTTAATCTGAGAAAATGTATTCTTAGATTGAATATCGCATTTTATTATTCGAAAACTTTATTGTGTTACTTCATATAGAGATGTATTCAAATGCAGAACATAGCTTATTTCCAAGAAATCATTTCTGGTACACTTCAAGAATATATTTTCTTAATCTAAGAATATGTAGTATCGGAGCGACAGACTAGTGCTTCAACTGAACACTATTTCTCAACGAAAAAAAAATTGTTTTCGAAATTATTGTTATATAATCTTCATTTTTTAAACGATTAAAATACGTAGTTAGCGCAGACTGTTTTATTTACACATATAATCTTACGCGTAGACGCTTTGAAAAATCGCACTCGCGAAGGATTGAACCCTACCTGAACTATCCTAACTAGTGTGTCCTAACCGCGCGCTCTACCCACTTCGCTATCGAAGCAATTGGATCTCGGTGACAAGATCTCGGATTAGAATTACAAGGCAGGGTCGTACCAAGTCGTATGGTGAGCCTCAACCAACTTCAAACTAAAAGTTGTTGAATTCAACTTTAATATACCATTTTTTATTTTGAAAAATTTTAGAATTGAATTTTACTAATTTCAATAAAGGCTGGATACTTTTTTTTATGAATATATTTAAAAATCTTATAAAATATTGAAAAAAAATGAACAATAAACAAAAATTCTCCATAAAATGTGCAGTTTTCAATTTATCCAACTCTTTTATTGTATATAATACTCACTCAATTTTAAATACAAAACAACAATTCTTAAACAATAATTTAAAAAATGTTAAAAAAGCGAAGTAAATTTCACTTATTTAACAAGGCATTTAATACTTGTTGTTTTAAAATATTTAAAACGCTTAAAACAAAAATTGAAAATATGCAACAAATAATTTAACTTCACTTATTTTATTTTATTTATTTTTCTTAAAAAATTTAATCCCCTTAAAAACTATCTAAAGCATATAAATATAAATAACTTTTGAGTTGAAAAACGCTTCAGTCACCACAGTGACAAATAAATATTTTCGGATCTTTAACCCTCACATCACAAGGTGGGGTGTTTAGAGACCCCAAGGCGCTATTTTCACGCATGAGCTAGGCCTGGAGCGTCTCAGGGGGGTAGGTATCTCAATAGCCTCCTCTTCAGTTGCCATCTGCACGTGGAAATGGATGAGGGTCACTAAGTCATGATACAGATTTTTTAGAGAAGCCATAATATGAATTTTTACTGTGCTATTTGGAATATGTGATACGTATCTTTTTCATGTTTTTAAGTATCTTTGTATGCTGTCTTTTATGCTGATGTTTAAGTTACTGCATTTTTTGGTCAATCTATTATTAACGTTACTGCAAACAGTTACTTAATCATTTATTATACTTTATGAAATATATTTTGTGTTACAGACTGTGTAAATAGCCTTTGTGTTTCCTATAACTAAAAAATTCTAAGGAATGGAATTTTCTCGTCATTATTTAGCAGAAGATGATTAAAAAAGTTCTTTGAATAATTGTATAATTTTGTGAAATACCTTAGAAACAATATTATACCATAAATCATTCGTAATGTGTTTCAAAATGACTGGGGTGTGGAGACACCCCACCTTGTGGTAAATGAGACTCTGTCTCACCTTGTGGTGTAAGGGTTAAAAACCTTTGTAAAACGCACAGCTTACGATTTATTTAATTATTGTATAATACTTTTAAGCTCAGTTTTTAATTTGAAATAACGATTTCAAAAAAATAATATAAAATATGTAGAAAAAATTGATCGCTAGTTTAAATATTACCTATTTAAAAAAGTGCTGGATGCTTTATTTTTCTTTTAAATATAAAATACTTTGAAATCAGAAGATACAAGAATTCTGTAATCGGATGAAAAATATTTGTTTGCTTTTTTCTTGCATTGTCAATTATTTTATTTAAAAAATGTTTAGTTGTCAATTTTTTAATTGTTATTTTATAACATGAAATGCATTCTAATAAACTTTTTAAAAATGTTATTGAATTCTTTTTTCTTAAATATTTTGCTTTAAAAACGCATAACTTTTTTTTAAATTATCCAGAAAATTAAGGAATTCTTTGACTGAAAAACTTAATTTTGTTAATTTTATTCAAAAAAACCTAAATCTATACTTAATTATTTAAAACAGCAACATTATATGCACGCGACAGTACGCGGGAAGCATTGCATTGCCAATTAATAACATAAACATATAAAACAAGATATTAACTATTTCAGATAGCAAGTAAGAATATAAAAATAAAAATTATATAAAAAATTTTTGCTTAATAAAGGAATTTGTTTCTCATCGAGGCAAAATTAATTTAAAGTTAAAAAATCTGTTGCCTAAAACTTGTTTAGTTTAAATTAAAATAACACATGATTATTTTATATTTTAAAAACTATTTTTTTACTTATAACTTTCATGAATTTTGCCAATTTTGTGATTTTCTAACTGCTATTATCAAACACGAAAATTGTGTGTAAACAAAATACAACTATGTCCTCCAACTGTAATTAATTTTTGTTAAATGAAGAACTGTTACTTTGAACACTACACAAAAATAATTTCAGGGTGGCCGTTTTAATTGAGGAAAAAAATTCCCAGTCATTTTCCGATTCACAAAAATGTTTCACGGTTAAACAGGCCGTGAGAAGTTTTTACAAAGTTTGTGTGAAAGGGGTGAGTGGAGTGTGAGGGTGGAGCTCTAGGGGGTGAGTACGGTTTTGAGGGGTACATTGGGAAGATAGAAATTAATTTACATTGTAGTTGGGGAAAGTGAGGTTAGGCTTGCAAGGGAGCGAGGTAGTTTTCTGTTAAGGTTTTTGGGCCTTCATGGTAAGCAAGGGTGGTTCTTCTTGTGATAAGGAATGTTAGGGATGAGAAAAGGGTGGCTAAAGGGGATGTGAGAGGTGAAATAGGGCAAAGAAACTGAAATTTTAGTGCGGTAAGCGGCAGCAGTCTTTAGAGTCATCTGTGGGCGGCAGTGAGTACTTTTGTGTATGGATAGGTTACAGTTACCGACGGACGAGCGGGAGGTAGGCAGCAAGAGCACTGGCAGTGCTGGTAGTGAAGTAGACGGGGAGGAAATTTCCACAGGGACACGACGGCCAGTTGTGCGTGACACGGTGTCAAGTGGAGCTGAGGGCAAAAGTAGAAGAATTGCAGAGGGAGTTGATGACGATAAGGAAGGAAAAAGGGTATAAAATAAAGGAGATGGAAGAAGATATTAGGATGTGGGAGGAAAGGGCGGACAAAAGGCTGGAGAAGGTGGAGGGCAGGTCGGGAATGGAAGCAGTGGACAGGGGGGAGGGTGAGAAGCAAGGTGTTTGGGAGAAAGTGCAGATCATGACAGAAGAGAAAGTGGGAGAGCGTAGGAATGAAAAGGAGGAAAGAGCGGATAGGGAAACGATAAGGGCAATGGAGTTGAGAATGGACAGAACAGAGAAGGCAGATAGGAGAAATAGTATAGTAATAAGAGGATTGAAGTTCAAGCGCGGGGAAGAAAGGGACGGGTTGGACGCGCTGCTACAGAGCATAGGGTGGGTTAAAGGCAAGTTAGGGAAAGTTAGGATGGAGGGGAGAAAGGAGAATGCAGTGGCGGTGGTGGAATTGGAGAGCTGGGAAGAAAAGTTGGGGGTAATGCGTAACAGAAATTTGATAAAGGACAATAAGGTTTTTATCGATCAAAATTTGACGAGGAAGGAAAGGGATTTTCAGTCAATGCTAAAGGACAGGGCTAGGAAGGAGAGGAGCGAAGGGAGAGCAGTGTAAGTAGTGTATCGGAAAATGAAAATAGACGAGAAAATGTGTGTAAGGGACGAGGAGAAAGAGGTGTTGAAGGAAGTGCATGGTAATTTGTTTCGGG
>NC_046661.1:7640784-7659200 GCF_010883055.1 Belonocnema kinseyi | reverse complement strand
AAGTTGTTGTACTGGAACGTAGCAGGGGTAAAGAAGAAAGATGAGGATTTCTGGAGGTATATTGAGGAATTTGATGCGATTGGACTGGTAGAGATGTAAGTAGAGAGAAAGGAATGGGATAAAGTAGAGCGAAAGTTGCCAAGGGGGTTTAGATGGAGGCTACAGGAGGCGGTCAAAGTAAAAAGGAAAGGAAGGGCTAGTGGGGGAATCATAACAGGGGTTAGGGAAGGATTAGAGGAAGAAGTTCATGGAGAGGGAGAGGGGAAGGGCGTGCAAATGAGGGCTGTAAAGATAGGAGGGGTGATGTATAAGCTTATGACTGTGTGCAATTAGGTTGGAATGGAAAGAATTAAAGAAAGGGTAGAAGACTTACTAGGAGAGAGAGATGAGGGTATGGTGGTAATGGGGGGAGACTTTGATGCAAGAATTTGGCGGGAAGGGGGCCTGTGCCAGGAAGGGGAGAGCTTTAAAAGAAAATTGAAGGATTAAATAATAAATAAAGAGAAGAAGATTCTAAGGGACTGGATGGAGGATAGAGGATGGGCGGTGGCGAATGGTATGGTAAAAGGGGACGAAGAGGGAGAATGTACGCATGTGAGTAAGAGGGGTGCATCGGTGATAGACTACGTGATTATGAATATGCAAGGGTTTGAGGAGATAGAGAAATTCGCAGTGGAAGGAAGTGTGGAATCAGACCATCAGCCATTAAGTTTGTGGATACAGGGGGAAGCAGGCGAAAGGCAGGGTGGGAAAGAAGCGTCGTTAGGGGAGAGGGTGTCATAGACGAGAGAGGCGATAGAGAAATATCAGAAGCAGTTGTGCAACGTAAGAATTGAGAGGGAGTCCGCGGACGAGATATGGGAGAATCTACAAGAGAAAGTGCCGTGTGGGATAGGGAATGTAAAATGATAAAGAAAAAGGTAAAAAAGAAGAACAGGAAGTCGAAGAAAGGAACTGCGAAAAGGGAGAAGTACGTAGAAAGCAGGAACGAATTTAGGGCGTTGTGTAAGAAGAAAAAGCAGGAAAAAGAAAAAGAGCTGGAAGAGGAGTTGAGAAGTCTTAAGACAGAAGGGGACGTGTGGAAGATAATTAGTAGCTTTAGGAAACGTTGGGTGAGAATGAATGAGAAGATAGGGAGCGACGAATGGAGGAAATTTTTTAAGGATTCATTTCAGGGGTCAGATACTCGAAAGAGAGATGAGGGGATCAGAAGAAACAGAGAGGTCGATGATGAGGAGCTGAACGACGAGAAGATAGAGAAGCGGATAGAGAAGTTGAAAAAATCGAAGGCAGCAGGGATTGACGGGGTAGAGAACGAAGCGTGGCTGTTTGGCACACAAGAGGTAAGGCAGAAGCTGAAGGGGGTAGTGAAAAAGTATCAAGTAGGGAGGGATTCCCAAGAAAGTGGAGAAAGGGGTTGATCGTACCACTGTATAAGAAAGATGACAGGGAGAGGCAGGAAAATTATAGAGGAATTACGCTCATGAATACTGCGTACAAAATATACGCGATGGTGTTTGCAGATAGGCTGCGAAAGGATGTAGAGGGAAAGGAATATTGCCGGAGACGCAGACGGGCTTCAGAGAGAGAGAGAGAAGAAGCACTTTTAACAATATTTATCTCTTGCAACACGTGGTGGATAGAGAATTAACCAACAAGGGTGCCAGAGTGTACGCGTTTTTTGTAGATCTAAAGAGCACGTTCCCGTCAGTGGATTGGGCGATGTTGTGGTAGGCAATGGAAGAGAGGGGAGTGAAGAAGGGCCTGAAAGAAAGGGCAAGGGAGGTATCTGAGGAGACGAAAGATAGGGTGAGAGGAGGGGCGGGAATCTCTGAGAGATTCTGAATGGATAAGGGGTTGAGGCAAGGGTGCCCGCTTAGCCCAACGCTTTTTGAAATTTTGATCGCAGATATGAAAAGTAAGCTAGCGGCCTGAGTGCTAGGAGGAGTTAGGGTAGGAGGAGTCAGGATATGGTCAGTCGCATATGCAGATGACATAGTGCTATTGGCAAAGAGCGAATGCGGAAAAGTCAAAGGTTATGGTGTTCAGGAAAGGAGGTAAGAGAGATGGGAGAGGTGAATGGAAGTGGAACGGAGAAGCGGTACAGGAGGTGAAAGTGTTTGTGTATCTGGGCTTTCTGTTACGAAGAAAAGGGTGAGTGGATGGTCATACAAAAGAGAGAATGAGAAGGGCAAATGTGGTGGCGCGGCAGGTGTAGGGGCTGGGGAAGAGATTGTTTGCAGATGATTTTGAAAGGAGAATGAAATTGTTTGATTAGCTAGTGATGAGTGTCTTATTTCATGGAGTGAAGCTGTGGGCTTGGAAGGTAAGTGAGGAGGTAAATAGGGTACAGGAGAGGTATGTGAAGTGGATACTGGGCTTGACAAGGAATACGCCGAACTATATTGTTAGGAGGAAGACAGCAAGAACGAGTTTAGGGATTATAACAGAGATTTGAGCGTGTAAATATGAGAAGAAATTTTTGGAAGAAGGGAGAAGTAAATTGGTTAGGGAGTAGGAGAACAGACGTAGTGGTGCAAAGATGGAGGTGGAAAGGGAAACGTATTTTAGAACGAATGAAATGCAGATGGATGAAGTTAGCAGAATGCACGAGGAAGGAAGGTACATGAGTTGGTTCAAAAAAATAGCATGAAGAAAGAGAAGGCAGAAGGAGAGGAGAGTATAAGAGAGTCAAGGTATAACGGAAACTATGTGTGGATTATGCAAAGGGAAAGAGCGGAATATTTGTGTGAGAAAGGAGAGCAAGGAAGTCAGGAACTTAAAGAGAGAATGAGGTACGGTTGCATGGAGAATTATAATAGCTTCTGGCTTTCTAGAGCGAATTGTGTGGAAGGGGGTATCCAAAACTGGAGCATTGGTTGGAGGAATGTGAAGAGGTGGAAAGGAGGGGGGTAAGCATGGAGGTATTGCTGTATGAAAGGGGTGACAAAAGGGCAGTAGCATGGGTGAATTGGGTGTTGGGTATGATAGAGAAGAAGAGAAGGAAGCAGGAAGAGGAATAAGGAAGGAAAGATTGTAAATAGGAGAGAAAGTAGACGTAAGAGAAATGTAAATAATGTAAACAGTAGTTAAGAATTACGTGTTAGCCGCGGAGACAGAGGATCGTAATGCGAGGCATAGCGACAAAAGAGCGAAATGCGTGCGAGGCGAGGCGCAGCGAGGGAGGTTATGCTATAGGAGCGAGCGGATTAGTTATAAGGTGTGGATGGATAGTACTTTGTAAGACGTAGTTGTAAGAAAATTCTGTAAAAAAATGGAAGTGTAAGCAAGTCAATTTTTTAAGGCCAGCAGGCCGAAAAATAAACGACCAAAAACACACCGACGCAATGAAATTATAATTTTTTAAATAGTTTTATGAGTGATTTTATTTGTGTGTCAGCCAAAAGTTAGTAGTTTATCAAAGTTGCTACCTTCTATCTACATTTGCATAAATTAAATTGATTACGTCCACCAATGTTTTAAATTTTATCAATATTATTGAATTTCAAAATAATTTTTAGCGCCGAAGAGATTTAGACCAATTTTTTTATTTTCATAGCATGTGTGCGATGTCTATTGTATCAACTCTACAGTTCTTATTTCGAAAAAACTTATGTGTTTCTTTCTTAATAACATAGGTATCTTCGAAGTAAATCTGACATTCGTTTCAAATTAATAATTATTTGAAGGAAAATATTCAAGCATTATTCTAAGAGAAATTATTTCTTCGCTGAATACATTCACTTTCTCGTCTCAAGAACATGGACATTGTTTCAATTAAAATAGTAGTCAAAATAAGTATATGAATTTACTTGGATCAAGAAACATTTTGTTAGAGTTTTAGTTACTTATCATGAGAATATAATATTCTTAATTAAATATTTTGTTAAACTTCATGCAAATGAGTATAATGAAACAAATTAACTCAATGATTTTTTGCTTAGAATAAATATATTCTTGAAACAAAAAGTGGTCCTGATTCTATTATTTTCTTGTTTCAAGAAAATCGGTCCCTTGTAAAAACAAAATACTTACTTCTTTCAAGTAGAATCAGCCAAGTAAATTAGCCTACTTGATTTAATGCAAATTTTTTTGTTCATTGTAGCTCTAATAAAGCATCTAGTGGCCAATAATGTCAACGTAAACGCTTGCGTTCGAGGTCTGTGGACAACAGCGGTAAAATAGGAACTCCACAGCATGCCATGTTCCTAATTTTGTACCTATTAGAACATTGGTACCAAAGATTTTAAAAATTGTATTAAATTAACTTATAACATCTTCATCGCATCAGACACGTAACTTAGTCCGTGGCTCACCTGGGTGAGCTGTCCAGAACGGTGACTCTGGTATACCGGGCGATCTCTCAGAGTACGCAGCCTTATCCTTGCATGCGGGGTTCTACAAGGAGGCACGGACCCATTTCCCTACATTCTTGTGGCGGTGAACTACAATGATTACACCAAACATAGTTTCAGTAAGTGCAGTCAAATAAATAGAATGCGCAGGATCAATAATGGGTCGCCCAACAATGCCGATCAATCTAGAGCTGTTGGAGTCAATAAAGATAGAGTCAATGCGATGGATTAGCGGATTCTCGGGGCTTTCAGGTAGACGAAGTGACAAAATCACAACTTTCTAGAAAGATACGATGCGAGCGTAGCCCCTGAACGGGGTTACGTGGAACGACTGCATGCTCTGTAGTGAGAGAAATACCCAGAGCTATCGACCTTTTCGCATCAACGTCTGCGAAACCATGCCGCACTACTCCAAAGAAAGGGCTATGTAAAGCGGCACTCAAACCCACCGCGGGCAGGCTTCCGATAGAGGAAAAGCGATACTTTATGACCCGGAAAAACATCTTCATCCAGGTTTCTCTCATGCCTAAAGATCTGGCTGAAATTCAAAACGAGCTTTGTGGAGATTTCTCTGAAGAATCCGACCTCTGGACTATCAATTGTTGTACGTATAACCAACGGTTGATCAGAAGACTAAGTTATCATAAGACGTGTGTTTGGTACAAGGGCGCACAGTACTCCAGCCGAAAATGGGCAAATTAGCTAAAAAAATCTGAAAAAATTCAAATGTAGGTTTTTGAGCATTCTGAGTCCGAATTCGGTGTCGGTTGACCTTCACGAGTTCGAGGTCAAGGTCATTTGAAGTTCAAATAAATGAGATACTGTTGAAAAAATGTTTTAAAAAATTAATTTAGAATCATCTTTAGTTTTTCGTCTATATAGAAACTGGAAATATTAATGTATCATTGTCAACATTGGCTGCTGTGAATTTCTCGAAAGTAAGGAAGCGTATTTTCTTGTCAATATTAGCTGCTGTAGATTTCTTGAAAGAGAAAGCTTTGTACCCATAAGAATGGTATATCTTTAAAAAAGAAGTGGGTTCTTTTTGCCATAATACGGTAAAAAATACATTTTTTTATAAATATCCACATGTATTTGCGGTTATGAGTGAATGTTGGCGTGTGTGTATGTGTGGATCTGCGGATGCATGGATGTGTGTACGTGAGGATATCTCGATGTTTCGATGTATGTAAGCGATTCTTTTTCACCTGTTGCCTCGACTAGTCGTGTGACGATAAGAACTGCCCCGTAAGGACATGTGTTGAATGAATCGCTCATACGCTAGTCGGGGTACCGATGCCAGTAGAAGTGCACTGCCTTACAGAGGGTCGACAGGGTGTGAGGATGATGCCGTAGTGTGTTCACCGACGAGTTAACATTTTCCTCGTCAAAGACAAAAGCCCTTTTACTTAGCCCTGGAGAGGTAACCTCATCTTCTAAACACGTGTGCCCGAAAGATGTTATCGCATTTTGCTTCATTTGTAGAACATTTATTCCAAACAAAAACGATCGACGATTGTTCAACAAAAATCTTCGGAATATATACAAAGAATGCTTTAATTCAGATATAGTTTCGGGAGATTGGGCTCCTGAAAGTATTTGCAATAACTTCCGCAAAATGCTTTCTATTTGGAAAAAAAACTAAAGACGATTCTAAATTGATCTTCATTAAGCCCACAGAATGGAATGAGCCATCCAACGAAGATGATTGTTATTTCTGTAAAACTGATATCCGTGGGTATAATAAAAAATTTTTACATAATCTTAAATACGCCCAGGTAGGACCAGTAAAAAAAGCCGTTGAGAGAACTCAAACGATTGATGAGGTTGATGTTGATAGTATAGAAAAATTTTCTTTTGAATCTAAAGATGATGATGATGATGACAAAAGCACTAAGACCGATGATGAAAATCAAGATGAATATGAAAGCGATAGCAGTGAAAGCTCTGATGAAGTTTATAAACCAGGTGGAGTAAGCAATAGAATTGCTGAAAAATTTACACAGTCCGAACTTTATGATCTCATAAGAGATTTGGGACTACCTAAAGATGCTGCGGAACATTTAGCTTCAGTTTGAAAAAGTAAAAATTTATTAGAAAAAGGTACGAAAGTAAGGTTTTGATTGGAGACTGTTTATTGACTCATTAAAAAAAAGCTTAAAAGCTGTAATACTTCACAACACAAATCAATATGCCGCAGTACCTGTCGAACACTCTACGATAATGAAAGAATCCTTCACTAGAAAGTTTCAGGTATGTTGCTAGGACAGCAGTCTAGATTTACAAAGAATCCGTGTTTCTTGTGCCTTTGGGATAGTAGAGATCGCGAGAAACATTACACGAATCATAATTGAGCTAAAGGAAATCACTTGAAAAAGGAAAAATCATTGAAGCGGCTCTGGTTGATCCAAAAAAAGTATTGATTCCTCCATTGCATATTAAATTAGAGGCCATGAAGCAATTTGTGAAAGCCTTAGATGCAAATAGTCGATGTTTTAAATACTTGGAATAGAAGTTTCAATATAAATCTGATTCCTAGTTGAAAGAAGGGATTTTTTACGGTCCAGAAATGAGGAGACTTTTACAAGATGATAAATTTCCAACGACAATGACAAAAATTTAAAGGGATACATGGCTCAGTTGGGCAATGGGGTGCCTGATGTCATAAAAATTGCACTTCCTTCATAATCACCTGGATCGATTCCCAGAAAATTGTGGCGATTACAGTGAAGAGCAAGGAGAGCGCTTCCATCAAGACATAAAAGAAATGGAAAAGCGCTACCAAGGCAGATGGGATGTCGCTATGATGGCTGATTACTGCTGTCCACTGAAAAGATAGTGTAAAACTACAGGCAAAAAGCGAAAAAAACCGTTACGTCGATCATTTGATAGTAAGAGAGTACGGTATGAGCGGAAAACATGAACACACGTTGATACAAAAAAATATGTCTATCGTAATTGTTTATGAGGGATTGTTAATTTTTTATCTTATTATGAGCTTCTACGTGGATTGATGAAGGTCTATCGAACTCGATATACGAGTTGTTATTTTCATATTTCAATGACCCTGAAAATACTAGATATGGTCAAAATGACCTAGGATTTAGATTCTACGACTCATAAAACTTATATATAAATATTTACAAATTTTTTTGAGGTTATTTTGTTGGTTTGACCTTCAAATGACCTTGACCCTGAACTAATGAAGGTCAACCGACACCGGATTCGGATTCAGCATGCTAAGAAACCTATGCCTGAAGTTTTTCAGATTTTTTCAGCAATATTTTCTTCATTTGACCTTCAAATAACCTTGAAAGCGATCTGATCTGAAATAAACCGACAAACGATTCGAAGTCAGCGATACAAAAACCATAGAACCCCAAAGGTCGCCTGCGTGTACTTTGACTTTTTTTTGTGTGCCTGTGTTATTATTCGGTTACATTTTTTTTATGAAATAGAAGCTAATAAAATTTCACATCAAACTCCCGTGGCTGAATTTTAAATTTTTCTTCACTTTATTCTTTGGTGCTTTGATAAAATGCTTTGACTGAATCAAAAATACCTAGAAAACTAAAAGCAACTATACAAAGAATATGTCTTATAGCAATGCAAATATTAAAAAATTTATTGAATTTGTTATACAAAAATGAGTGTCTGAAAATGATTTCGTGGATATTCCGGGCGATTCGTCGCTTCATTCGTACTAAATTTGGACATTTTATGGACAGAAAGAGTATTTAAGTTAAATTAATCATTGCTACTTATTTCCATTTCGGCATGATACAAACGTCGTTTTAAATAATAAACAAATGTATCATTATATTTCAAAATAATAAAGATTTCACGCCCGCGCATTGCCTTGGAGAAGAAAAAAGGTTCAAAAGGGGGTAAAAAATAAGTAACAGCATCATTTCAGAAAATGTAGACGCACTACTGATTGAAGGTACAAAAGACTCGTGCGAAATCAATAAAAATTTCTTGAGCATATTACCATATTTCTTCGATTCTATAGTTTATGTAGAACTTATGAAAACCTTAGAATCGTATACAAAATGCATATAAAACGTAACGATTTTAAAACTTGTGCGGAAATAAAGATTGGGGCAAAGAATGAGAAAATCCCATTCTGGCCAAATCGAAAAATTCAAGGGCAAGTTCTAAAATAACAGGACCTAAAATTGAGGACAACATTTAAAAGAAGCGTAATGGCGGTGAAGGGGATAAAAATAATTCCGAGAATAGTAAAAAAGATTGATGGGATACTGAAAATTGTCCAAATGATGTGCAAAACGGTAACCAAAAGAACCTTGTAAAAAACCCTACAAAAATCTATTTCTATAATATGGATTTTCAGTCCAATAATTGAATTCCCTATAGAAAAACCGAAAAATAATTTAGGATACAATAATAGCAAACGAAATTCCAAAAAATCCCATTTTGAAAGTAAAAATCAAAAAACGGGTAGCAATACTAATAGAGACTTTTAAGACAATTTAACTTTCAACTCAGACAAAAAATAGGTTTCAAATACAAAAACGACTGAGGACACATAAAATTTAAACTGTTATCATTGTGCTAAAGTCAGCCATTATAAATGTGAATGCCCATATTTGGCATACAACCAGGGAAACTGGAGGAGCTATTATTAGAACAAAAAATGTTTTCGTTTAATGACAAAATTCTATAATAAACTATTTCCTAGTTTGGTAGATACAGGTGCCATGCATTCATGCTCTGTTAAGGAAATATGCTGTAATAAATCCCGAATTGCAAATATTAAATTATTAAACCCGGCTCAGAGGCATCCTTCGTACAGGTATGCTAAAAGACTAGTGGAACACAACTCAACAATCTTTTTAAAAAATTCACTAATAACAAAGATACTACTGCGTGAGCCGTAAAATTAAAGAAATAATTTACCAAACAGTCGCTAAATTATTAGAAGAGGACGTAATAAAAATCTTTTATTCTGATTGGTCGAACTCCATGCTTTAGCTTTCTTTTCAATCTACGATGGAAGTAAAGTCAACTTCCTTCAAGTAGCCTATTGGTGTACTTGTTCGGATACTCATGTTCGCAACCTTGTGCTTCCTGGGGGATTTAAAATATTAGAGTTTGGTAACGTGTTCATGAGGACCCGTTTAGGTCTCTAATGCCCATTGGTATTTTTAAGGACTTTTTGTACTTTGATTGGATTAGCGGCAGAATCATGGGTTTGGTAATCTGTCTCTTTGATGTTCGTTAAATAATTTCTCATTGGGAGGGTTAGAGAAAATTCATATTGTCGCCGTTTAATGTAGCTTGATACTTTTCCATCGTGTTGACCACGTGCAGTAAAAATTATTTCTTGGTTCTCGTGGCCCTAAGCCTTGTAAATTCAGAGAAAAATGACTTTAGAATATTAAATTTTGTTTTGCTTTCTGAAGTTTAAGTTGGCTTAGTTTCCTGCTCCCATTTTGTAGGGCGAGATTTCTCAGGCTTTGTAGCTATCGTGACTTGTAACCTCGATATAACGTATTTTAAGTCTCTGTATGCTATGTTGGCCACATGTTCTAAACTTTGCTCTCGGTCTATCTGATATCCATCACGTTTATAACTATGAGCGAAATTTTACCTTGAAATGGCTACTTTCATCATTCGAGAATTCGTAGGTTATTTTTGTATCTAGATGTTAGGAATCGGTCATTCCCGAGCCTCCCCCCCCCGGTCTACCACAACTCGTCTGAGGACTGAAGGAGTCCGGGCATAACCTATGACCACGCCCAGCTTTTGTTGAGGTTTTGCGCTTTCGACTGGCGCCCAACAAATAAATTGAGATTTTGCGGTTTTGCTGTATAGATTTTTGGCATCATAATAATCGTTGTCCAGGTAAAAGTAAGAATCAGTGAAATCTAGGTTACAGACTGGCGCCTAACGTGAGGCTTCGGTAGATGAAAATAAAACTAGGGCCAATTCACCTGTCCCAAAGAGATCGCACTGATTTTTCCACAAAACGTCATACCATGTATTTGATTTCTGAATTTGTGATGTAATGACATGCCTTAATTTTTGAACCTGTGTATGATAACATTATATTGATGGAATTTGTGCTAGATAATTATGTACTAATTATGAACCTGTTGATTTATAAAATGCATTTACTCGACTTGGGATGTCGATAACCTGAATCTATATGTAACCTGTTAAAATTTCAAAAATTGAATTGAGCTGAGTCTCGATAGCCCTATATTCAAAATGAATTTATGTATTCCCAAACCGCGCAAGTGTTTTCGTTCTAGAGTGGTGATTCGGTTTCGCGAAAATCGTGACATCTGTGACGTACGAAAATGGCAGATTCACGGATCGCATGGACCTACGTGCTGTCGAACGATCAGTTGATCAACGAATTAGACGACTGGCAGGTAATCACCGAGGGCACTGTTTCAACATTACGTGACCGTTTAATCAAATTCGCGCATCTTCAGAGAGAAGCCACGGAAAATGACAGTCCCGGTTATGTGCTAGACTATAGTGATTATTCCATAGTTAGTGACTACCGAAAAGCTATAGTGACGTGTAAACAAATTTTCCATTCGGAATTTGAGGGAGTGAGCGTGGAGAACCTATCCGACAGTTTCGGTGCAATGGACCTCGTATGTCAAGTGTTGATGCATCGGGAGCACTCTCGTTGCCAACGCATGGAGCGTTCATCCCCACTGTGACCGGAGTTTATTACCAGTGTCGGATAGGGAATTATTAATTTGATTCCCATTATTTTTATCGGACATTGCCTTTTATTGATACAACAATTCGGTGGGAGGGTGGGATTCTCGGGCATTTTCGGGCATATAATCGCACGCAAGGGATACTGGTACTCGGCCTGGCTTACCGGGAAACCTAAGCGAGGTTCTTTTCCTCGCCGAGGCACAGCGATGTATTTAATTGAAGCTACCGAAGAGGAGCTATCCGAAGTCCAAGTCGGAGTGTTAAATTAAACTACCTATCTCACAGATGGGAATGCTCAACGCGCTAGTTTATCTAGACAATAGACAATCGGTCGATAAGTTACCAAATTCTCCTGGGGTGTCAACCACCCCTCTTTCGGGCGCCCCTCCTTGCAGCCAAACTAGATCAGCTACCGACGAGCAATTTTGTTGCAATTACCACCTACCAGGGCATAGATTTCGAGATTATAGGGAACTTCGGGACAAGTTTTGTCATAAATGCAGCCACCCCGATTGTACGTCACGAAATTGCACTAGGTTTCAGGAAAATTCCAACCGGGTTCGTTAGAATGGGCCGTTGTGCCTCCTGATTTCTCTAAAGCCGGTCGCGAAATAAATAACAATAATAATGATAACTAGGAAAATTTAGAATCATATTTATTATTATCAGATTCGGTCGAAGAACCGGATTCAGACCCTATTCTTTATGTCATCTTGTCTATGAAAAGGCATCCCCTAAGAGTCATCGTTTACTCTGTGCCTAATCGATCTTTTTCAGGCCAACCCGGCATTCAACTTATCGAAAAACTGGAACTGCCGATCTCGCGTATAAAATCATACATGATTAACTCCGCTTTTGGACAATCTGAGATGGTAAACGAAATGGTAGAATTGCCCATAGTACTGAGCAGAAAAGGGAAAAATTTTAAAGCTTAAATACTACCAGCGCTGAATTTATAATTCGCTTTTGTTACGGACTTCTTGCATTATTTCGGGATTATGACAGATTTGATTAATTACGGATGGTGTTGCGCTACCCAACCGACACTCTTTTAGGATTTTGAATTAGAGTACCCTTACTAATATTCTAGACAGGGTAATCCCTCCGGTTGCGAATACCTTGCCTTCCACACAACTTATAAAACATTTCATCGATGTGGACAATAGTTCTGCAATTAAACAGCGTTACCGGCTAAGGTCACCGAAAATTCACAAGGCTACCGTGCCAGTAGCAAAAGTGTATTTAGAATACGGTATAACCAGACAATCAACAAGCGATTGGTCATCTCCTATCGTGATGACTCGCAAACCCAATGGTGGCTATAGATTTTGTATGGATATCCGGAATTTGAACTCCGTAACCAAGAAAGATGCGTATCCCCTCCCTTACATGATGGGAATACTAGATAAGCTTAGCTCCGCGAGTTACACATTCACGCTCGACCTAAGTTAATCCTATCAACAGATTCATCTCTATGCGAAGAATCGCGAGCTCATAGTCTTCACTGTACCAGGCCTGGAACCTCTTGTGTTCGCCTATCTGGATGACATTCTCATAGCTATCGCAACCTTTGAAGAAAACCTTAATTCGTTGGGCTGAGTATTAGCCAAACTTAAGGAGGCCAATCTTACCATCAATCGTGAAAAGTGTTAGTTCTGTCCTTTCTAGGTGAAGTACCTAGATTTCCTGGTGAATGCGTCGGTCACATAGGAATCGATTAAAGCTACACGCGTATACCAACCGAATATTACTGGCTCAGAACGTTCCGCGACAAAGCTGATTACGTGCGGAAATGTCTAGGATGCTAAATAGGTAGAGTAGAACAACTGGCTCGAATATGTCCTAGTCATTCAGGACCTTTTTACCAAAAGGGTGCAGTTTCATCCGCTGCCGCGCGCTACCGGTCCAGAAATTCGCGGCGCATTTGAAGGCCTCGTCTTGATGCGCTGGGAAATACCCCAAGTCTTGCCCACGGGCAACAAGGCCGAGTTGGTGAATGTTTCACTCAAGGAACTGGCTCGGGAGTACAACATTTACCATACTACCACCCCACCTTATCATCTACAATCTAACCCTGCCGAACGGGTTAGTCGGGTTCTGAAATATATGGTTATAACTTTTAATGAACATGACAATGGAAGATGGACCAGTACATTTCGGATTTTCGATTTGCATTCAACAAAACCCTTCACTCTTTTATCAAGACCACGCCTGCATTCCTAAATTTTGATCGATTGAATTCTTTATAAAATATGTTTTAACACACTGAAAAAATTATATATTTATGTCGTTGTGTCGGAAACTGCATTTTCTTAGAGATTGAACATCCGCAGTGGACTGCATCAAGATTTTGGTTGTGTCAGTATTACTCCGACTTTAAAGTTAAAGGTTACGTAAGGGAAGTTCCCCCACTACGAGAGTCGATAGACCTGTATACACGACTGTTATTTTCACAGAACTGACCAACTAAAATCTACTCTATTGCCAGACTCAAACCCTTGGAAATTAGTCGTGCACCAAATCTTGAGAAGTCAAGTTTTACGGGAAGATCATGAAGAAACCCAGACAGGATATTTAGCCTCAGAAAAAACTTATGCTTCACGAACATTACTTGTGGCCAGGCGTATGTATATTCGGATGTGTTGTTTTATAAGGAATTCGTCGAAGTAATTCAAAATCATTAGGGGGAATTTCATAGCTGGTAAAAGTTTCCAAAGGAATTTAAATCTCACTTTGGCGATGATGACTTCGAAGAAATGGTCGCACATCATATACAAGCAAGAACACAGGGTAAAGGTGAGTCCACTTACGACTATCTAAACAATGTCCAAAGTTTGATAAATTGTCTAGAAGATGAAGTTTTGACAGTCGACCAACTAGACTGTGTCCATAAAGGTATTCGATCTGACTATCAGAAGGTCATCCATCGCTCAGATTATATGGGCGGCTGACAATAAAAAGTGGAAATATCTCGGTGAGTAAGAAGAAGGTATAAAAAAAGAAGTAGCAAGAGAATATTGGCCGTAAAAAGTGGTCAACGGTTGCTTGGGCCGTAAGAAAGGGAACAGAAAAACTTGGCAGTAAGAAGTGAACAAACGTCGCGTGTCGGTGAATTGACTCTGTTACACTCTGCAAAGACAAGCCTCGTTCAAAGCGGAAAATGCGCGAGGACGAACCCGACCTCGCCCGACTGGACGATTCGCTTTCAATGGCTAACTAGCTGTTAGGAGTTTTTCGGTAAACTGAATTTCCACTGAATTTTGCAGGGCGTCTACGCCGTCATGAGAATAAAAGAAAGTTTATGGCAAGGTTATAAACGATTGCTTTGCTATGAATTCTAAGAGAAAATTGAAAAGAGATCAAAAAACATTTTTTATTGTTTCCTAAAATTTTTTCAAAGTGTGTAAAATATTTTTAGACATCAAGAAAAGGACGTGATTAGACCAAAGAATTTTTCTAATATTCGTGTGCAATTTTCAAACGATGTTTTATTTTAAATAACCAGCTTTAAAAGGAAATTGCGAAAGTTTTTTTAGAAATATCAAACGATTTCCTACAATTTTTTGCAAAGAGTGTTAAAGATTTTAAAGCGAAATTTTCAAGTCTGTAAGATTATCATATTTTTTTAAATATAAAATGTCGAGTAAATTCAGAAAAAATTAAGTAGAATTCAAGAGATTCAAAAATAATTTAAACTTTAGAAGATTATTAGAAATACAATTTTTTTAAGCTGTCAATAATAAACTTTAGGAGCTTTAAGCGAATCTCGAAATGTCAAGAACATGAACAAATTTTTTTCAAATGCTTGCGAAAATTTAAAAGATTATAATGTAATTTTTTTTATATTTTGAATGACTTTTTAAAATGTTGAGAAAAATTCGAGGCAGTAGAAAATATTTTCAGGAGTTCGATACGAGTCAAATAGATAAGAAATATTCACAAATTTAAAAATATTTCAGAAAATTGATCAAATATTTCTTGATTTCTTACAAATTTCTTAAACATTCCTAAACATCTTTGAATAGGACTCGAATTTTTCCTAATGACTTCACCTCAGCGGTCCAAAGTTCGATCCCTCAGCCTGGCTGCATGATAAGCCTAAGCTTTTTCGACTGCGAGACAATGGAGAGTTGAGTAGCATTTATTGAGAAATTAGGAAGGAGGTTACAATCAAAACAGCCTATTGGTAGAATTAACGATTTTGTCTAAGACCGCGTTTAAGATGGCTGCTCCCTTATTTATATCATCTCGCTTACAACGGATATACAGCTGTGTATTATCTACATACATATGTATGGTTATTTTAATTCTGCCCATAAATATTGCTTCTATCCGGCGTACAAATTCCATCACGGAGTCAGGAAGGTCTTTCGTGCAGATAGAAAACAAGGTAGGGCTACTTATTTCCCCCTGAGGAACTCCCCTATTAACTGTTTTGCGTGGGGATATAAATGTCGAAAGCCCGAGATAAGTCCAGCAAGGCTAGAAGAGTTACTCCTGCACAATCCAAGAACCTACCTATCTCACCCGACACGTGAAGAAACGTTGTTGCAGCCGGAAAACCCTTTCTAAGCCCCGACTGATTTAGAGGTAACACTTTGTTATTGTCAATGAAGGGTGTCAACTGCTGAAGACATATCTTCTCTAATACTTTCGAAAGGCAAGGCAGAATAGTTATTGGACGTAATTCGCCAATTGTTTTCGGACTATCACATTTAGGAAGAGGACGAACAATACCTGATCCCAATAACGAGGGAAACTTTGCCTGCCTTGACGAGGTATTCATGATATTTAATAATGCAGAAAGGCATGAAAGTACACAAAGATAAACTGAAGAACTATTAATGCCATCTTATCCCGTAACTGTCGAAGTAAATGATTTCATAAGATAATGCAAATGACTAAAGTCAATTTCCTTGAATACGAAAGTTATCTTGGAGGTAGGTGAAATATTGATAGCGGATGGCTGAAGGTCGCAGATTAGTGTCTCTGAGGCTACTGCTAATGGTATGGTATCTAGAAAGAAGTCGTTAATGCTATTGGGATCCATAGGAAGATCTCCCCAAGAGAACTGTCTTTGTCCTGACCAGACACCTGCCAGGTTTACCTTTTCCCACATGTGTTTAGAAGAGGGCCTATCTGAGAGGCTAGACAGATACCCGCTTTCTTCGCGCCGGAGGGAGCTAGTTGCAAGGTTACGGAGAAGCACATATTTATGTCTATCAATGACAGGTTTTGAAGTGCACCATTTGGAATAAGCTCTGTCCCTGGCCCGAGCAATTATCTTTACAGAGTCGGAGAACCAAGGAGGCCTGGTTCTAGTTATTCTAAAGCGACGCAGCGAGCAGAACCTGTTAATAAGGTTTTACCTTATTTGAGTAAACCGGTCCACCTTCTCGTCTGAAAAGAGAGGTTTAATATACTGGCCCAGTCCGCCTGTCTAGCTGCGTCACTGAATGCTGTTTGATCTAATCGCTTAAAGTCCCTACCTACGCTGTATCCACTCGGTCGTCTCGTAGATAGATCTAGGCTTATGTCGTAGAAAATCAAGTCATGGTCGAATTCTCTTGATAGCTTAGCCACTCCCGAATCCAAAAGGAGGAGGTCGTCCCTTACAAAGATAAGGTCCAAAATCGAGTCCGATCGGGTCGGTTCTTTGATAACCTGTCTAAGCTATAGAGAGCGTGATATTTGAAGTAACCTAGCCCAGCAGGTATGTGAGATGTCCGCCGCATTGACATTAAAATCTCCCAAGTAAACCATGTGATTTGATTTACAAATGGCACGAATCAAGGCTTCTTCGAAATCACTTTCCCAAGATAGCACCACATTTGGACTTCTATAAACTCCTAGAATTGCAAAACCTGTTACTTAAATTTAATTATAACTAAGCATAGGTCCACTGGGATGTCATCAGGTACATCAGTTACAAATGGGGTCTGGTTATTATATACAGACTCGTAGCTACGATCATCTTTAATATAAATAGCTACCCCACTACCTCTCGTCACCCCTTGGCTTTTACGATCAGCCCGTTCTAAATTAAAACCTTTAATTAATATCGTAGAGTCGGGGACATCTGGACAAAGAGAAGTTTCTGAGATCACAAGAATATCGATGTTATACAGATGGATGGTGTCTGTAATTACACTTATTTTAGGAAGAAGTGATCTCACATTTATTTGTGCCAAGTGCAAACGCTTTCCTCGCTCGCTGTTACAGTGAGAAAGACTAGGATCACCGAGGGAAACATTTAAATGAGTATCCGAAGAAGGGTTATTACTAATAGAGAAAGAAGTTGATTCCATCGGGGAAACCATGTCGTTCCATATAGAAATATGCGAAACATCGGGTGAAGGAGGTACGGCGTTTGATTATGAAAGATTTACTGACATACCCGTTGAGTCTTGAAGGCGGATCACTGAAGAGTTCATGGACGAGCAACGAGCCGAGCTTGAACCACAGTCCAAGAAAGATATTGCAGAAGGGTCCAAAGAATGTTGAGATGGTGCAGGCACTGGTGTTGCTACTTGCAAGGCTTCATCAGAGTTAGAAAAGGTATTGTGTCAAGATTGGATAGAGTTGGCTACCTCACTAAGTTGGCTGGAAAGGAAGACATCAAGCTCGAAAGAGTCAGTCAAATTAGGGATTTTTATAGGCTCAGACGAAGCGTTTGACGCGTGACGAATCCATACTGCTTTGCTAAAGATCCAAGCTTTAGCGTGAAATTTACCAGAACCCCATTTAGCCTTGACAATCTTCAGTAACTTATAAAGGTCTTGAGGGTGGTTACAGTTCATGTGGACTGGGCCGTCAGCCAGGTTAGAATCTACATCGTGGAACATTAGATATTTTTTGTTCTTAATTTTAGCTGCGACTAAGTCACCTTGAAGTTTAGTGACGTTGAACATAACGATTATTGGATTACGATTGGTTCTGTTTCCCACTGGAACTCTAAATACATCCTCGATATTAGTTTTGTTGGCCTTCGACTTGACAAGCCTGCAGATCGATTCGACGAGGTCTGGAAGTTTTTCATGAGGGAACACCGGAATACGCGTAATAAATTTTTTAATAAAACTCCTTTCCACACCACCCGCGGAAAAAAATTTTAACAATATTTTTATTAAATAATAAACATTTGATCTTTTGGACTCAAATGGAAAAGTTGAATTTTTCTCATTAATTATGGTTCTTTAATTGACGTCAGTTATCGTACTTGACAATTGAGGAATCTCTTTTTCGCAAACAGAAGTATGATAGTTCTTCCCTTATCGAGTTTTTTTTATTTTTTATTTACTTATTGTACACACACACACACACACACATATATATATATATATATATATATATATT
>NC_046661.1:7634142-7640684 GCF_010883055.1 Belonocnema kinseyi | reverse complement strand
TTTTACCGCGATTTCGCTGGAAGCGGGTGCAATTTTTCAGATTAGCACCCGCTCTCGGCGAAATCCTGCGGTTGTCCTTATGACAAATTTTTAATTATATATTATGCCCCAACGAATTTTATATGTACTTTGAATAAAAAATTCTAATTGCATGAAACTTATTTCAAGTGAACAATTTCAAGGTACATCTTTTTTCCGTCCATAAAAATTTGCAGGTTGTTCATTTTTTTTAATAATTGGAAAAATGTATATTTTTTAACCTAAAGAAATGTCGTCCTTTCTTCACTTCAACTCGTGCTAACTTAGCTCATTTTTAGAATTTTTGGATTCTATCAATACTAACACAGCCACACAAAAAAATAAGTGTGCGGATCTGGTAATAAGACACACGTATTCCTATGGATTTTGGGGCGCTGAATTCAAATTCGGTATCAAAAATCAACCATCACGTCATGGTTGAGCAATAACCTCAAAAAATGACGAAAAACCATGCACTGAGGCAAGTAAATTTCAAAATAATGCGAGTGATGCAAATTTTCACTTCAAAAACATGTCGACAACTGTGAAGGATCAGCCATTGTCTGATATCAACTTATTTAACATAACTTTACCCAACAGAACCTGATCTCACCTAACCTGAATTAACAGAAATTTATTGAACTACACGTAATGCTCTGGAAGCATATTTTCCCAGTAGCAAATGTGTGCTACATCGAATGGGTCAACTCGAGCCTAACCTAGAAATAAATCTAACCTAGCCTAACCTAACCTTATCTCACGAAACACATTTAAACTGATTGTGTTGTCCCGTTGTGTTTGCGGTACCGTTTGAATTAGCTTGGGCTTAACCTGCAAAGAGGTCAAACCTATCCTACCCTAAAAAAAGCTGACCTAACCTAACCTAACTTAACATCTCGTAACACAATTAAACTCATTGTGTTGTCCCGTTGTGTTTGCGGGACAAACTTCCTTTTTTCTTCATTTGTAGGTTAAGATCGAGTTAACCTATTAAATATAGCACACATTTAAGACTGAGAACCGTACGCTTACATAGCTACACGTGTGGTTGAATTTCATTCGGTGAGGTTAGGTTAGGTCAGGTTTTGTTAGGTTAGGATAGGTTAAACCTCTATGTATGTTAAGCCGAAGCTGAATGAAGCGGTACCGCAAACACAGCGGGACGACACAATCAGTTTAATTGTGTTTCGCGAGGTTAGGTTAGGTTAGGCTAGGTTAGATTTATTTCTAGGCTAGGCTCGAGATGACCCATTCGATGTAGCACACATTTGCTACTGGGAAAATATGCTTCCAGAGCTTTACGTGTAGTTCAAAAAATTTCTGTTAATTCAGGTTAGGTGAGGTCAGATTCTGTTGGGTAAAGTTATGTAAAATAAGTTGATATCAAACAAGGGTTGATCCTTCACAGTTGTCGACATGTTTTTGAAGTTAAAATTTGCATCACTGGGATTATTTTGAAATTTAATTGCCTCAGTGCATGATTTTTCGTCATTTTTTGAGGTTATGGCTCAACCATGACATGATGGGTGATTTTTGATACCAAATTTGAATTCAGCGCCCCAAAATCCATAGGAATACGTGTGTCTTGTTACAAGATCCGCACACTTATTTTTTTTGTGTGGCTGTGTAATTCAACTACGTATCTACATTTTCTGAAAATTATATTTGAAAGAAAAAGTTGAATACTTTAATGAACATAGAAGCTGTTAATTTTGTGTTGTAGATAATGTAATAAACATGAAGTTCAACTTTCAAGCGCTTCGTTTATCGAGCAAATTTTACTAAATTGAAAACCTCCAGTGAGAAAGTTGTATATTAAGGTTGAAATAAGTTTTTGTTGAACTTTAACTCAATTGAATTAATGATTCGAAGAGTATGCATTTTTTAAAAAGCAAGTTGCAATAGTCACGCTGCCTTTCATGCATGTGCATGTAGAAAGGAATTTTATTTAAAAATGTAACGGCTTTTTTGACAAACAACTAAAATGAATTTTTCACATTTATTATTTTTATTTTTTAAGTGTCTTTAATCTGCTTCATGTTTAGGGAAAAATCATATACTGGAAAGTGATAAAAGAAATATCTATTTCTCCAACTGGTCCAAAAGGATAAAGCCTGTACAGATGTTTGTTAACATTAAAAAAAATTTTGGTATCATTTTAATGGCAAGTGTTCATAGCCTTTTACTAAGTAATGAAGATATTTTTATAATTTTATTTGTGAAATCTATTTCCGAAGGCCAAATACGGTAAAAAATATCGTAAAATTAGAAAAATTATCAACAACTTACAAGAATTTTCAAAATAAAAGTTAATGTGTATCATATTCAAATAATTTATTGGAAAATTGATAAAAGTATTAATATTGTTCATTTTTTAAATTAATGTATACAGAGTGCAACCATTTTTATTCAAAATTTCACATTGGTTTTTTTTACCATGTTTGATCCTACGGCAGATGCAAGCAAAAAATATTATAAAAATATGTCCATTAGTTACTGAAATGCCCCCCCCCCCCCCCCCCCCCCCCCCCCCTCCCTACACAACGTGACAGGCCGTAACGTTTCTTTTTGGGCCTCCCCTTATCGCCGATACGTCAAATTTTTTATATTATGTTTGAAAACATAACAGACGTTTCCTAAATAAAAAAGGGTTTTAAGATGAAGTGTTATCTTTGAATAAATCAAACAACTTTTTTAACAATAAAGGCTTTTTAAAATATTTTCGTAGTAATACAAATATTGAAGTTACTTAACCTAAATACTACTTGTAATTCCCAAATTTAAAACTTTTTACTACCATAAAAAATGAATGATGATATTAATAATGACATAACATGGATATTTCAAATAAATATTAATTTGTTGGAAGATTTCAAACATTTTATTTCGAGCTGAAATTAAATTCTGAGAATGAAAAACAAGAAAATAAGTATTATCAGTTTGTTTTTTTAATTTATATAAATATAATTATTATTAGATTTTCAAGGAAATTGAAAAAAGATTCTGGAATATATCAGATGTGTCAGAAAAGATTCTAGGATATTTGAAAAAAATTGCTTTATTTCACAGAATATTACAAAACATTAGGTTGAATTCCAGTTCTTTTCAAAGATGCTTAGGAATTTTTACGAAATTTGTGAGAAATGAAGAAATATTTAATAAATTTTCTGAAATGTTTTCAAATTTCTTAATATTTCTAATCTGTTTGACGCGTCTTAAATTCCCGAAAATATTTTTAATTGACTCAAATTTGTTTCAATATTTGTAAATATCATTCAAAATGTTGAAAAATTGCCTTAAAATCTTCTAAATTTTCGCATGCATTTAAAGCAAATTTAACCATGCTCTTCAAAACTTTCGAGATTCGTTTACAGCTCCTTAAGTATATTTTTTACATTTAAAAATTTTTTCATTTCTAAAAATTTTCTAAATTATTCCAAGGAACCTAGATTTTTTTAAATTTTCGTCAAACCTTACAAAATTCTTCAAAAATCGTTACAAGTTTTAATTATTTTTTAATCGCTTGAAATTTCTGAACGTCTCTCAAACTTTCTCAAATTTGAATGTACATCATTTTAACCAATATAAACTTTATGAAAAATGTGCAACAAAATTGCACGAGAAGGCTTTAAAAGAATTAGGTTCCTTAATTTTTCTAAAATTATCTAATATGGAAAAATTGAAAAAGTCTAAAAAATATTTTACAGACTTTAAAAAATTTTTCAGAAAAAATAAAAAATGTTTCGTGATCTCTTTTCAATTTTCTCTTAGAATTCATCGCAAAGCAATCGTTTAAAACGTTGCCATGAACTTTCTTCTATTCTCTTGACGGCCTAGACGCCCTGCCAAATTCAGTGGAAATTCAGTTTACCGAAAAACTCCTAATAGCTAGTTAGTCACTGAAAGCGAATCGTCCAGTCGGGCGAGGTCGGGTTCGTCCTCGTGCATTTTCGGCTTTGAACAAGGCTTGTCTTTGCAGCGTGTAACAGACACCATTCACCGACACGCGACGTTTGTCCACTTCTTACTGCCAAGTTTTTCTGTTCTTCTTTCTTACGGTCCAAGCACCGTTGTCCACTTTTTACAGCTAATATTCTATTGCTACTTTTTACAGCCGTGAAATTATATCCATTTTTTAGGGACTTTTCTATAGCTGCTTCTTACTCACTAGCGAGATATTTCCACTTTTTATTATCAACCGCTTATATATCATGCTGCAAACTATCTGGTCTCAAGAGAAACTCCGAAAAAGAATGGAATGTATACATTAGAGAATATAAGGCCCAAACTCCTCTTGTGAACTCCTTGATTAGATTGCAGAATAGGGGCGTCATCTCTATTTTGACATGAAAAACAATTTTTTGGGCAAAAAACAATTAGAATATTTAGTTGAATGATAAATGAATCGGTTTAATAAGTCAAACATTTAAAATTATTGTTACTCTGTTTACTATGGTGTCTCAACTATGGCTCTATCGCGATATATCGGAATGATCACATTAAACGAGAAGTTGGAAATGGATAGGGATTTGACGAACATTATTTTTTTACTGACCATAGGGGTGCCTTTCCTCCCCACGAAACTTTGGAAAAGGGTAGAGTTTCGACAAAATTATTTATGTGACCTGTTAAAGGGGTGCTTTTGGCAATTTGGATGTTTAAAAGCACCTAAACGGCGAGTTAAATATGATCATCCTGATATCATGACATTTCCATATTTAATATATCGTAGTAACAAAAGTAACAATAATTTTAAACTCCTGTCGTTTCAAATCGCTTTATTTATAGTTCAGTTGAAGATTCTAATAGTTTGAGCAGAAAAATAATGTTTTCCAGCTAATAAACAGGTGACGCCCCTATTCTGCAATTGCACCAACTCCTTTTTTCAAGAATTCGCCTACAAACCGAATGCGACTTTAAAACCCTCTAAGCAATCTCCATCCTTACCGGTGGAAGAGCAAGTTAAGAAATCTCTAGCGATTAATATAGAACAAAGTCAGGGTGCAGGCAACAATAATAATTAGAAAAATGCTCAGATTAGCGATGGGAAAAAGACCGCACATAACGGATTTAAGGATGGGGGAGGTCAACAGAACACTTAGGCTTCTGTTGATAATAGAATAAAGAACGAGACTCAGTTTAAACACCCAAATGAAGTGCTTTGTTTTAATTGTGACCAAATAAAACATTTTCTGAAGGGTTGTGCAGCCCCTAAGTGTTCAGGAAATGTCAAAGAGAAACAGTAAGAACGGTCCTTGCTGCCTCTTAGGTACCAGCGATCCTGACTGACACTTCAGCTATACCGATTTCGTCCAATTCGAGCATCTGGAAAAATTCAAACCACCTTCCGGAACCTAGGAGCCTTTGTATACCCAAGAACCTCCTGATACGGCTACATTTCAGGCGGTAATTGACACGGAGGGTATCAGGGAATCAGTATGCCCGATGACGAGCTATTTCTCGAGATATCATCGGACAAATATAGCATAGTTAGTGGTGAAGGGCCCGTCGTAATGTTAATGGAGGCCCACATCCACAGCCACCCTGCAATAACACCGACTGATAGCGTAAATAAATCTCCTTGCCTAAGAAAGAGTAGATCTAGCCCCGTTACCGAAGATGTATACCTAATTAGGGTATTGGAAAATAGTATCTGGAAATCGGACACAATTAATGGTATAGTGAAGACAACAGAAGTTGCAAATAGGATTCATGTTATAGCAAATATCGACTCAGTCCCACTGAGAATTTTAATAAATAATGGTTCTTCTCGTGTTCTGATTTGTAATTCCGTTTGAGATTAGTTAGAGAAAGATGCTGGTAGACATTAAAATTGTTCTAATAGATAGCGAAAAATAATTGCAAATGGTTTAACTGACTTAAATATCGGCAGTGATAACTGCACATTTACTACCAAATTCGGGCGTTTGAAGCCATTACTCAAATCTAAGAGGGGATGTGCAATGTCGTCTTCTATCTTCTTTTCTCCCGTGAGGACTGTGCGATTGAGTGCCGTGTTAAATGACAAGTGCAAACTGAAGTTATTTTCCCGAAAATATTGTCAATCTAGTTTGTCAATATACTTGCTTATATATTTCTGTGCTTCTGTACGGAAATAAGTAAACAAATTATGATGTGGAAACTATATGTAAATAATACAAATTTAATTTTAATTATTAAATGATGTCAAATGCGCCGATTGATTAATGTTACAGTGCAAACGGCACTGGGCCGCCAGTGCGTTTTTCAATGGCTGTTTGTGCTGATTTTCAGCGCCTAAACCGCACTGAGAATTGATTGGATGGTCATATAATGTTCCTATTGTATTCATCACGTACCACAGTGGGGTGAAATCGGAAAACGAGGTTCAAAATGACATGTAGAACGCAATTATGCACCGATTTTAGAATTTTTTTTTTTTGAAAAATTCAGAACTAAATTTTTCAGAAAATGGTGAGATTAGATTTTTTATTTTTTTGTTTATTTAATTTTTATTTTAATGCAAACATCGAAAAAAATGTCGA
>NC_046661.1:7625990-7634042 GCF_010883055.1 Belonocnema kinseyi | reverse complement strand
TAGTTCTGAATTTTTCAAAAAAAAAAATTCTAAAATCGGTGCATAATTGCGTTCTAAATGTCATTTTGAACCTCGTTTTCCGATTTCACCCCACTGTGCGTACCTGGCGGGCACATTTATTTACAGTACCTAGCTGCAACCAAACAAACTTCCGTTTCATAATTTTCTTTAAATTATTAACACTTATGTTTGATTTCTGAATTTTATCATTATACATATTTATAATTATAACCAAAAGTAAAAGTTAAATATTTGAAATAATCGAAACCCGTAGATTCATATTTTTATGTCGAGGTATCAGTTTGTAGAATCGCTCTTTTTCTAATGCATTTACTAAAGTACAATGCGCCACTTTTTCTTTAATTTTTTTATCAGTGCATATCCATCCTGGGCATTATCATAAGTTTAAATTATGTTAATTCCCTAATAACATTTAGAAAATTGTCTTCGGGTTCTAAATACTTCCCTAAGTTTAATTTTAATAGATTGATTTTTATCTTTCAGTTCAATAATATTATCATGAAAATCGATTTTGCTTTTTCATCTTCTCAATAAGTCCACAATAATAATTCATACTTTGTTAACCCCAGTAATAATTAGAAAGACGTAAGAACGTTCCCAGTCGCGCTTTTTGAATTTTTCATAAATTTTGTGCTTCAACTTTAAAGGTCTTGCCCTAATTGCACCAACAATTGTGGTTTCTACAATTGGTAAACGTTCGCATTGTTAAAGAACATTATAATTATTTTTATGAAAAGTCTCAGAAACACAAATTACTTTTCCACCTTTATCCATTAATACATTTGGTTCTAGATTCCTCATATATAATGGTAGAGGCTTTTTAAAATATTTTAACCCCGGATTGGCCTATCATTTTAATTTCTACTGACTCGAGGCATAGGCGTTTCCTTGATTAAAATAAAATTCATCGTAATTATCAATATTTTTCGTGACTTTTATAACTCTGGTTTGTTTAGTTTCTTATTTTGCGAAAGGGTATTTTGCTGATTATAATTAGTCTTCAGGCATTTGTCAACGGAAAAATTCATTTTCTCAATGTCAGTCCTTTTAATTGGAAACTTTACGATAATTTCAGTAACATTCATAATTAGTTGATTCATTTTATGTTTTCGTTAAACAAATTTAATTTAAGAATGCATTATTCGGGCATTCGTCGACGTAAAAATGAGTTTTTTTTCAAAGTCAGTTCTTTTAATTTTAGAAAAAAGTTCTTTTTTCATTCAGTACTTACAGTTGGCCAACACAAGAGGGTTTGAATACAAGAAATGATTAAATAATACATTTAATAATTGTTATAAATAAATTCTATAAAATATGAAAAATTGGGACACTCACAAGTTATGGTAAGGGGCTTCACCAAAACATTGTTTCATCTGCCTGAACCAAATGTTTATGATTATTCTGGTTGTAAACTATTCATCTTTTAAAAATCTTGAGCTGATATAATTTCCTACAATTAATTAAGTCCTAATAATTAGATCGATTGAAATCAACAGCTCGCGCGCAGTTCCTTAGACTTTTAGCGTTAAAAATCAATGGTGGCTGTTCTTCATTTGTTAGTTCTTTAGCAAAACAAATGACAGTCACATTGATCTGAAGTTAGGCAAAGAAAACAAAGCATGCTTTTGTTTAGCTGATTATTTTCTTATTCGCGTAGTATCCAAGTATGATTTGATAGAAGAAGTCAGCATCGCTAGAGGAATTTTATTTTTATTTTTTTTTTAACCGTGAACCATATTTTTATTCACTTCTGACAAAGAATCTCTTTCTTCGTTTGCGTTACTCATTTTTATGTAAAAAGAGTTTGCGCATCATTTTTACTCATATGTACTGGGCTATTTAGTTTCCAGTATATTTGATTCTTTTTGTGTATGTGTACATGTTACTGTGTACATACCTATAATTTAGAAATGGATTCTATTAGATTGCCGAATAAGATTCTAAGTGATGTGTTGATCGAAAGTTCTAGTAAGGATGTAAGAATTCTGTTGGATTACCTTCGCACGGCTTACTTGATAGATAGTGAACAAGTCAATTTGACCACAGAAATCTTGTTGTGGCACTTCATTCCGTTTTTTGAAAAAATATGGAAAAGTCCGTTCTATAATGCAGACAAATTTTCCAAACTTAAAGTGCATAGTTATCATCTAACTCTATCATAACATTAGATCACACAAAAGTAGGCAGAAGATAATCAGAAGATTTTGAAACCAGTTGGAAATCGCCTAAAGGAAGGAAAAAAATCTCTATTGTTGACCCTCATCCTCAAATTGAAACTGAGAATGCTTTTTTGAACTATTTGTGCTCTTTTGGGAAAATGAACTTGGCTAAGGAGATAAGAAGTATGATATCGAGAGCTGAAGATGAAGAACATGGAGAAAATGAAGAATTTGAAGGAAAAATGGAGCCATTAACTTTAAAAGAAGCTATTTCTCTTGCTGAAGACAAAAAATTGACGAAACATCAATATGAAACTATTAGACTACAAGCTAAAGCACATAATGCTAAATAATTTTCCTCTTTATAAAAGTCCTGAAGAAGCCAAGGGAGAGTGTCTTCCTCCAGAGAAAACTATGACAGTTACAGAGTCTAGGTTGAGGGTTGAATTGCATGATTTGTATGATCATACAGTGAAGCATATGTTGAAAATTTCAAAAATTTTGCCACCGGATATAGTGAAAGGGAAATATGTCGTGATGAATTGTCAGTATAAATATGGTTGTGATGGCTCATTTTACCAGAGCGAATATAATCAAAAATTGTGTGGAGCAGAAAGTTTAGATGCAGGAATTTTTATGATGTCAGTGGTGCCATTACGTATAATTGAAATGCGTTCCCACAAGAATGATACGAATTGTTTTAAATGTGCAGAGCTCTTAAAAATTTTGAAGAACGATTATCCTGGAACCAACAGATTATGTAGGCTGCTCATGTTTGAACATGCATTAGAAACTAAGAAACGAACCTAGAAAGAAGTAGAGTCGATGTAAGAAAATATAAAAAAACTCATGCCTACAAAAATAAAAGTACCGAATAATCTTTCTACCGTAACTATCATTCATGAGTAGGCGTTGAGTATGGTCGATGGAAAGGTGTGTCATGCTCTTTCCGGAACTCCTACTGCTGCCACATGTTACATTTGTGATGTGACAACATCCCAAATGAACGACTTACCTAAAGTTGCAGATAAACTAGAATAGGTACAAAATTTCAGATACGGGCTCTCTACATTGCACGCGTCGATTCGTTTGATGGAATTAACACTGCGCATAAGCTAACATTTAGGATTCTGCAAAAAGCAAGCATAAACAAAAGAAGATAAAGCAAAAACGAAAACTCCAAAATAGAGAGCCCAGAAAGAATTCCATGATAAGATGGGGCTTATGATAGACGTCCCAGAACATGGCTAGGGGACTACTAGCACAAGAAATACTGCTGGAAGATTTTTCAGAGATCCTGATTTCACATTCGAAATTACACATGTCGAGAGGAGTTATTCAGTACATTCGGCATAATTTTGCAAGCAATGGCTTCTGGAAAGGCAATTGACACTTTCAAGTTCGAAAAATATTGCCAAAAAAAAAAAGAGCGCAAATATACGTCAATCTTTATAATTGGTACTACATGCCAGTGACAGCACACAAAATTCTCATTCACGGAGCTAAAATGATTGTATCTGCTTTTTGCCCCATTGATCAATTGAGGGAAGAAGCTCAAGTGGCAAACAACCAAAATTTCAAACATCTACGAGAATTTCACACTTGAATATGTGGCAGAGAGGCTACTAATAGAGATCTTGGACGGAGACTGCTGATTTCGACCGACCCATACATTTTAAATCAGAAGCAAAAGTGGAAGGTGAAAGTGATTCTGCTAGATCCTGAAGCTCAAGAAATGCTTAAGACATAAAATGCGAGGCTGAAGTCATATGTTGGCAGTGAGAGAAGAACTTACTTCTGGACCGTGAGTGTCCCAAATTTCATATTATATAGAATTTATTTATAACATGTATTAAATGTAATGTCCAATCATTTTTGTGCTCAAACCCTCTCGTTTGGGCCGACTGTAAGTACTGAATGAAAAAAACAACTTTTTTTCTGAAATTGAAAGCAATGACTTTCAAAAAACGAGTTCGTCTGAGTTAAAAAAAACGAATTCCTCGTCAACAGATGATTACGCAATCTCTCTACTTTAATTTCCTCGAGTGTCCCGCCAGGCAGGTACCAGTTGTAACATTGTTACTATTGTCTAACCTGGTATTGAGTTTGTATTTATTTATATTATGAATTTGATCACTAATGCACTGTGGCTAATTTCAATAATGGATCTTACATACACCAAAATTTGTTTTAATTTTTGGTAACAGTTCTGTTGCATTTTAAACTTATCTCAATGATATTTATTTTCATTGGGAGATTGATTTAATTTTCGTTTACTTTGCGCGTTCCAGTCAATTCCAATCAACAATATAAATTGGCTCCAATACTGATAAGACTTTAAAACTAGCCCTACACATTTTACAACCTACTACTGAAATTTTAAACCACAATAAATAAAAGAACAAAAACCACGGATTGTGAACTAAACCGAGGGAGAGATGATTGCGTAATTTCGCGATAGATCTCTTAATAAGATCTATTTATCATAATTTTACATAACTGAAATACAGTAAACTTCCACCTATGTCCTTTGCCGTGAAACTTATACGCTCACGAATATGCCCCTCTGGAGGAGCCCCCACCCTACCTCAAATTGGCAGGATATTTGTGTCCAGCAACGTTCATTGGCTGCCTCGGCCTTGTATTGATATGCCCACTGTAAGCAAATGTTCCAACTACGCATGTGCCAAAAAGTGCGGGTCTATTTTGAATTAATATTGATATACTATCAATAATAATGCTTTTCGGCACATGCACAGTTGAAACAGTCGCGGTCCGTAAGCATGCGATTGAACAGAATGAAGGATTTTTCATTTCCTTGAAATAGTACAATTTTTCAACTAAAAATTAATATAATAGAATCAAAAACCGACTCAAATATTTCTTGGCATATTGAGTATTACAGCCTGACCTCAAGGTCATGGATGAATGGGCGCAAGTGCCAGGAAGATTACCACAGTTGCTGAAAACTGTTCATATACTATCGTTATGAAGGCCTGAATAGTAATATTTCTCAAGTGTAAAATTTTTTTCTCAGTCATGTTCCATTCTTTTGCCGATTAGAGATCTTCCAGTGACATGAAATAAAATATACAAACTTTTAGGTTAGTGTATCAGATCGGGTACTCTTATCTCAAATTTCGGAAAGTTTACTATATTGCGGGACACAGAAAGGTCATCCATCGACAAAAGAATGGAGTATGACAGAGAAAATACATTCTACACTTGAGTAATTTCACTATTATGACATTTAATAGTTACTTTTACGTGCGCACGGGGAAATAAGTGCGTATAAGGCCAGGGGAACTAGGCGTATGGAGACATTGACGAGGAGGGATATAAATGGAGGTTCACTGTATTTATTTTTTTCTTTGTTTCATCACACAGGAAGGTTCTCATGTTTACATGAGGTGCAAGTTCGTTACAAAAAAGCATAGTTTTCTTTTATTTAAACTTGACTACTAACTTACTAATTATCCTTCATACACTGTAGAAAAATGGTTGAAAATTACCGCATTAATCAGTGGACATTAGAATACCAGTGGTTAACTTGGGAATTTTACTGCAATCGTTGATATTTAATCTGTTACTTTAAATCACATGCAGACAGGAAAATTCTCGTAACGTCACTTTCAGACGGTGTAATTTTACGTTCCTCTTGTAAAATTCAACTCTCAATTTAAAATGACAGAACGGATGCAATACTTAAAATACATTACATTTGAAACATAAAACGTTGTGTTTCGAGTAACACCCATCCGGCAGTTAAATTTTCTCTGCAGTGGAATTCCAAAATTCCGGTCAAATTTCCATCGTTCTGTTTTTTTATACTTTCCATGTGAATTACATTACAGTACATTTTGTGATTATAAAGAAGTCTGGTAAACGTGCATGATAATGTAGGTCATAATATGGTTGAAATTTACCACATTAATCACTGGTATTTTTATTTCCACTGATTACTGTGTTAATATCACACTTTTATGGTAAAACTGATACGAATATTGTGAAATGGCACTGTTAATCGCAGCAAGTTCATACTAAACTTGTAGAATTGACGCATAAATCATAGTAAAACGTTTACAAACCGACTTACAATTTTCAACTACTTTTTTTACAGGGTATGTTTAGTTTCTTATTAATTAGCCTAAACTTCACTCGCGCAATGAGGTCTAAGTATTTCAGTCAAGTGCAAAGTTATTAAGAGCAAGCACAATTTTCTTTTATTTAAATTTGGCTACTAACCTTCAGATTCTCCTGCATATTTTAGGTTTTAAATGAATTAGCCTAAACTTCACTCGCATAACTGAGTCTTAACATTTGAATTAAGTGCAAAGTCTTTACGAGAAAGCACAATTTTCTTATATTTAAACTTCAAATAATCTACTCCATTAAGATTTTAAAGGAAGTAAACTAATTTGTACTTCGTCGATTAAAAATTTAGAGTGTGATAATCCACAACAAGGTCTCTATCGTTAGATAGAGTGCAGTGTCGTTACAAACATCACACACATTTATATAATTAATTTTACAATTGATTTCTCAAAATTTCCCACAATTTTCTTCAATCCACTATCGAAAATTCAATCATGTACAACAAGGTCTCAATCTTTAGATGGAGTGCAGTGTCGTTACAAAGATCACATATATTTAATTTTTTGAAAATCCCAACAAACTCACGTTAATTATCCAAATTCCAAAATGAATGAGGATAATTTCTCAAAGACAAACAGGAGAATCACACACGCGTAGCTCTCCTTGAATCAAATTAGTATGAGGCGAATTCACAATTATAAACTGTGTTGATTGACAGTTTCCCTTGAATGGAGCAGCAATTAACCAAGTAAGTCACTCTTCGGTTAAGCTCTTGGAAGAAGACCTGGAACCGATGCCGGGATCAATATATAAAGTGCATTGCCCCCACCTTATCCTCACTTATAGACTGATGTCGCGCGCAAACGATCTAATGTTCAAATGATTTTGTGAACCATTCCTTAGCTCTACCGAGTTGTCCACTTTTGACTTAGACGCGTATTATTATATAAAATTATTTTATTTAAAAACCCCAAATGTATTCTGCAGTGTTTTTACTACTGTTGAAAATGCACTATTTTTCAATTGTGTTAATTGCATTATTAAAATTGAAATAATTCTATTTAAAAACTGTTACGTAACCCCTAAAATTAATTTCGCTCTTATATCATCCATTATTGGACCTCCATTTTTACTCTTTCATCCGTATAGCTAGCGCAAGTTCAGTACCCTATAAATTTCATGTTGGTCTTTGTTTATTCGGTTGGTCCCAGTGAGCATGTTAAAATGCTCCAAATAAAATAATAAAATTGATGTTAGATACAAGAAAGCTAATTTGCAACGGAAAATATAAATTAAGTATTAATAAATACAGTATTGGTTTTTTATATCTGGAGAACTTCTTTACATTCCTAAACGAACGCTTGTGTATGAACTAAAATGAACTTGTGAATCAATTATATTGGACAGAAAAATTAATTACAGAAATACATATAAATTTTAATTTAGTAGATAAAAGCAACAGTGAAACAAAAATTTTCATTTAAACACTTAGGAAAATTCTCAAAAAATAATTTTTTTGGAATGTTTTAGTGTCAATAGAGTCTGATTTTTACGACGTTGAAGTTAGCCACAGATTTGGATTTCAAAGATGTGTAATTAACTTAAAAAAAACTAAGAGTCACATCAAAAAAGTAAAAACACCTCTGGATTCGTCTCGGAAATATCTCGATGTGCATTTTTTTTTGTTTAAATGATTTTTTAAACAATTACGCCATTTGTTATCTTTCTGAAATTTTTATAAACAAAGTATGCATCGGATGGAAAAACCAAGTGAACC
>NC_046661.1:7621169-7625890 GCF_010883055.1 Belonocnema kinseyi | reverse complement strand
TTTCTCATCGCTCTGTTGCTCCGTGCCCGCAGATATGGATTTCAAAGTTGTGCAATTAATTTTTAAAAAACTAAGAGTCACATCAAAAAAGTAAAAACACCTCTGGATTCGTCTCGGAAATATCTCGATGTGCATTTTTTTTTTGTTTAAATGATTTTTTAAACAATTACGCCATTTGTTATCTTTCTGAAATTTTTATAAACAAAGTATGCATCGGATGGAAAAACCAAGTGAACCAATGCATTCCTCTCGAAAAAATCTAGATTTGCATTTTTTTGTTTTTTCGTAAAGCCATTTTTTAAACAATTAGACCATATGTTTTCTCATCGCTCTGTTGCTCCGTGCCCGCAGATATGGATTTCAAAGTTGTGCAATTAATTTTTAAAAAACTAAGAGTCACATCAAAAAAGTAAAAACACCTATGGATTTGTCTCGGAAATATTTTGATGTGAATTATTTGTTTTTCTTGTTTAACCAATTTTTTAAACAATTACGCCATTTGTTATCTTTCTGCAATAGTTATAAACAAAGTATGCATCGTATCGAAAAACCAAGTACACCAATGCATTCCTGTCGAAAAAATCTAGATGTGCGTTTTTTGTTCTATCGTAAACCCATTTTTTAAACAATTAAAGCATTTGTTGTCCAGCGCTCTGTTGCCCCGTGCCCATAGATTTGGATTTCAAAGTTGTGTAATTTATTTAAAAAAGACACATTAAAAAAGTAAAAACACCTCTGTATTCGTCTCGGATATATCTCGATGTCCATTTTTCGTTTTTTTTTTGTTTAAGCAATTTTTTAAATAATTATTCCATTTGTTATGTTTCTGCAATTGTTATAGAATATTAATCTTCTTGGCAACTAATTCGTCCTTTTGATTGAAATTTCTTCTCTTCAAATAAAAATGATTTATTTAAATTAAACAATAGTTTTTGATTGAAAGGTAATTTTTTAAACTTTAAATATAACTATTTAATGTTTTGTCGAATATTCATCTCTTTTGATAGAAATTCCTTCATTTGCTCAAAATTTTATCTTTTGGGTTGAAAGTTGAAGTATTCGGTTAAAAAAAAACGATTTTTTTGGTTGAAGATTCATTATTAAAAACAAAATAATAATTTCTTTCTTCGAAGAAAGTTTTATTAGGCACAGACATGTGACATTCTTTGTCACAGCCCTTTAACTGAAACTGAAATTCTTATTATTTTAAGGGAAGACTATTTTTAATCGACGATTTCCGTACGCACCCCTTTCTCATCCATATCACATACATTTTCAAATAATGTTAATAAATTTTTGTTTCATGCCAAAAAATTAGATATATATATTTTTTGTTTTTCATTGGAGGTCGAGTGCACCCTATTTACAAATTTCATTTCAGGTCCCACGCCCCTCGTGTTCGGTAATACTAATGGCCATAAGCTTAGACACGTGAAAAGGATTCTTAACAACTGTACCCTAAATATTATTCTATATATTCAACTTTGTGGTTACCGGTAGTAACGAGATACCATAATTTATTGTTTTCGAACCATTAGTCCACGTGGGGCCCCTTGCGCCGATTGGGCTGGACATGGTTTTTCCCGGCAGTGTTGTCTTGCGAAATTGTTCAATGAATTTGTAGACCTAGTGCGACACATTTGTGAATTGCATCTCAGGTTCCAGTTCGCTAATGGTCGGTGTAAACAAGGATTGGACTACGGAAATTTTTTTTAACACCGTCAGACATTCTGTTACACCAATTATGGGTCACAAGTGTACCATAAATACTCTTGTAGGTGCTATAATCAATTTGGAGTGGGGTGGAGGGCGGAACACTCGAGGGACAATCAACAATGAGAGTCGTAAGCGTCGACGTTCGAATGTATATGCGTATCTGACGTCATACGCACATTATGACCAACGGTCGTATGTCGTCAAATACGCATATACATTCGAACGTCGACGCAAATGACTCTCATTGTGGACCGACCCTCAGGGATGCAGAACAGATGGTACTGCCGCGTACCTGAGCTACTATTGCATACTTTCAGATGCACTGTTACAACTAATCTGAGGATACATCTCATTCAAGATATTCTAAAACTCATTTCTATTACCTAGATCATAACATATTAGAGTATAAATTATGGGTACACAATCAAAAACCCCCTGATATAATTACCCTGTACTCAATGGTGTCAACATCGCACAGTGAGATGAAATGAAACAGCAAGGTTCAGAATGACATTTAGATTCTTGAATTTCCTGTTCTATCTCCTAGACAATATTTTTCTAATACTTCCCGTCAACTACAATCAATTCACTTAGTTATAAATGGGAAAACAAATTGTCAACTTGTAAATTCAAACATCATAAAGAAATCGTCTTGACAAATAATTGAAATTAAGGGATATTCAAAATTTATAAACAAATCATATAAAAACTACATATTGTTGGCAACTATAAGCAGAAAGACAATTTTCTTACTTAAAGTCTCGTCGAAATTATGGTAACAATGTTTTTTGCATCAAATTTTGTCCAACAACAGAATATATAAAATTTATGAACAACTAAAATGAAAAAATCCACATTGTAGACATTATAATGAGTAGAAGAATTTGGGTGCTTCTTATCGCGAGTGAACTTACCTCTCACGAACCAGAGTGCAATATTATCCTGAGCTCTTCACGTTCATGTTTTTTACACTAATTCTTGGTGAGCAATAGACTTGATAAAATTTATAAACAAATACATCATGTTCAATATCATTTATAAAATAATACAAAAAATTTGTTTCCCTTAAAATACTTGAAATGTTTATTTGTTTATATAATAATGGGTTTATAAAATAAAAAATTCCAATACATAGAAATTTTTTTCATAAAACATCATTAGCAATATTATTTAAACTTGGATTTATGATCCCAAGCATACTTTGTTTATAACAATTAAGGAAAGATAACAAATAGCGTAATTGTTTAAAAAATTATTTAAACAAAAAAAAAACAAATAATTCACATCGAGATATTTCCGAGACAAATCCATAGGTGTTTTTACTTTTTTGATGTGACTCTTAGTTTTTTTTTAAATTAATTACACAAGTTTGAAATCCATATTTGCGGGGACGAAGCAACAGAGCGCTGAACAACAAATGCTGTTATTGTTTAAAAAATGGGTTTACGAAAAAAAAGAAATACACATCTAGATTTTTTCGATAGGAATTCATTCATGCACTTGGTTTTTCGGTCCGAAGCATACTTTGTTTATAACAATTGCAAAAAGATAAAAAATGGCGTAATTGTTTAAAAAATTGTTGTAACAAAAAAACAAATAATTAACATCAAAATATTTCCGAGACAAATCCATAGGTGTTTTTACTTTTTTGATGTGACTCTTAGTTTTTTTAAAATTAATTACACAACTTTGAAATCCATATCTGCGGGCACGGAGCAACAGAGCGATGAAAAAACATATGGTCTAATTGTTTAAAAAATGGCTTTACGAAAAAACAAAAAAATGCAAATCTAGATTTTTTCGAGAGGAATGCATTGGTGCACTTGTTTTTTCGATCCGATGCATACTTTGTTTATAACAATTGCAGAAAGATAACAAATGGCGTAATTGTTTAAAAATTGTTTAAACGAAAAACAAATAATGCAGGTCGAGATATCTCCGAGACAAATCCATAGGCGTTTTTACTTTTTTGATGTGACTCTTAGTTTTTTTTTTTAATTAATTACACAACTTTGAAATCCATATCTGCGGGCACGGAGCAACAGAGCGCTGAACAACAAATGCCGTTATTGTTTAAAAAATGGGTTTACGAAAAAGAAAGAAATACACATCTAGATTTTTTCGAGAGAAATGCATTGGTGCACTTGGTTTTTCAGTCCGATGCATACTTTGATTATAACAATTGCAGAAAGATAACAAATCGCGTAATTGTTTAAAAAATTGTTTAAACAAAAAACACAAACTACACATCGAGATATTTCCGAGACGAATCTATAGGTATTGTTACTTTTTCGATGTGAATCTTAGTTTTTTAAAAATAATAACACAACTTTGAAATTCATATCTGTGGCAAACTTCAACGTCGTTGATTTTTGGGCTTCTTGAAAATACATACTTCGATTTTTAGGCTCCGAACCTTAACGTTCCTGGCGGACCTAAGGAACCGAAAAGAGCCTCTACAAATTACCCTTAAAGACCCCTCTGAATTCCCTTTCGGCTCCTTCTTAAAAAACTAAAAAAAAAAACCAGAAAAATCAACTTTTAAATTGTTGAAAATCGGATTTTATGTTAAAATTTTCATTAAAAACTCACGGAGTAATCGCAATACTCTGAGGTTTCTCCTGCGTGGCGCTAGAGACAGCCAGCCTATTCCCTCTCTTCGGCCGTCTGTAAATATCCCCCATCTCCGATGACTAAAGTTGAGGCGAGTACGTGCATGTATGCCTATCTTATGTTTACACACATGTCTTGAGATAAATATCTAAGAAAAGAGAGGTCCCTGGCGTCATTTCTAGAAATTAAAGTCTACGACTATACATTAGTGATTTTAACTAGGAATAAAATTTGAATATGAATATTTTAATGTTTAAATTTGAATAATAAAGCTTATTTACTAAAGGAATGGGTTGTTTGATAAAAGATATTAGGATTACATTTAAGATATAAAAATATATTTAGTCAGCAAATTTAAAAGAAATACAAGTAGTTGCAACTATAAAAATTGG
>NC_046661.1:7618133-7621069 GCF_010883055.1 Belonocnema kinseyi | reverse complement strand
TTCACATCAGATATAAGGAATGAGGGAAAAGGGTCGATGGAAGGAAAAGGGAAGAGGTAAGAGTTGAATGAGTATGGAAAAATACAACACGGGATTTCTGGTAGGAAGGGAGTTCTAAAAGATTATGATGATTCTGAAGCTGCCGATGTATGGATTCGCGGACTGTCAATACGAGGTGGGGCGGCTGACCCATCTGGATAAGTAACATGACGTGAGTATGGCTAAGTCCTAGCGAGAGATCCTCTTTCGCTACGGACTCGCTGAGGTGATAACCTCACTCCATCGACTATCGTGCTGTTCTCCCACTCATGGAGTGGTAGAGAATATCCCTGGATGGGCCTAGAGGTCGTTGTGGTAGCTGGTGTTGATTTATCTGAAAAAACAAAAAAAGGAGTGTTAAATTCATGTCGACAATCAATAAACTTTAATTTATACCTACTCAATTTGTGAAAGTGTATGTGGGTTATACATTTCTAGAGAATTGCAAAAAAAACCGGATAAAATACAATTTTCAAAAATAACCTACTCAAAATTATTTACAAAAGTTGGTATTTACAAAAGTATTAAAATTATCTACGTTGTTTTACAACCATAGGGTAGAGAATCGTTATTGTCTACCCTACGTTTCTTCATATTAACAACTCTGCATATCTTTTTTTCATCACGATTTATAACTTGATGAAAGCGAGTACTTTGAATCGACCGAGACTTGATTTCAATCGGTTCCTTACGGTCTATCACAAGATCACGAAGGAGGCAAAGTGTACAAGTTTGGAATTATCCAAATTTACACTTATACCTTTAGCCTTACACACTGCTGATTATGTGCCATCTGCAACGCGCGCTATATACGCGTAAAATTTTGGTTCGCCTGAAACCAAAGCACGTATACCCTATAGCTACCCCTGCCGTGATCTTTTTCGAGCTCATCGGTTAAATCACTTAGGAGGGAGCCTATAGGTGGACTGTATTTTCCCGGAATTCCGCGAGTGATGTATATACAGGAATCCGTGTCATAATAAAAGACTCGTCGGTCACCTCGCTTTTCGGACTAAGTAACATACGTAATAATTTTTCCTTTGGTTTTAAAATGTATGTTTGAGCTAAATTATTTCGCTGACCAAACTTGCCCCAGAAAGAGTTAAGACATAATTTTGCCACGGATCGAAACCAGGATTTTTATTAATTTTATCACGGTCGAGTTTTATACCTTCTGCCTGTTCGTATTGTCGTAGGTATTCAACTTTTGAAGCCTCATCAATACAATGTGATGGCCATCCACTCGCTTCTTGTTTAATTTTCAAGAACATATTTATATATGCTGCAAAAAGACCACCTTTGTGAGTGGATGGATCATATTGAACAATCCTGTATTGCCTAATTTCTCACATATCTATGATCTTGTAACCTAGTTCTATGGCTCTTTTTAATTTAAGGGAAACTCAGGTACCTGCAAATACACGTTGTCATTCTTCTTCATGCAGACATTCATTCTGTTCAAGAGTTTCACAGCATGTACGACAAAGGGAAAACATTAGTTTTCCATGAATACGAAAAGGGAGAAGGTTCACAAGATTTTGTAATATTCTGTTCATGAATGCACCAGCTACACACCTGATGTGTTACGTAAAAATTTACCTAATGCTCATTTACGCTATCATCCGCTGCGAGTGCTTCTCCCTGTTGCGCTTTGAAATCATAAAAAATAAAAATCACAGGTTCTGAATATTATATATAATATAATATTATTAATAATATTATAATATTCCTATATTATAATATAATATTATATATAATATATATATTACCACATATTTTCGTGTACTGGAACTGCTTGAACGGCAGGCGACTGATATGCAGGAGGCTGAGCTCTTGAAGGGTTGGTGTTCACGTCATCGTTAGATATCTCACCAACAGCTGTAGGAAAAAATAAAAATTATCATTATTATATTATAATTACGAAAACAACATTTTTTTAAATCATCATACAGTGTGTCCCATATTTATAGGGCCACCCCATTTTTTAAGGATAATTTTTTTTCTATTGAAACAAACTGCACCAAATTTTTTGAGTTAATAAATGAGTCGAGTTAACGATTTTTCCTAAAATATAGAGCTCGCAATTCCATTCGTTCATTTATTTGGGCATTTTTCGAAAAAAATCGGGGTCCCAAATTATTAGGGCCACTAAAAAAAATTCAATTTTTCCGAAAGAATTCAATTTATTCAACAAAATACGTACATATAAAAAGATTTTATTCACAAAATTAGTAATAAATAGTATTTCCGTCATTTTTGAATACCATTTTCATTCGCTTTATCATCGATTTATTCAGATTTTCGAGACTTTTCGCGGTGTTGTTCCATGCTGATTTGATCGTTTCCCTCAGGTCTGCGACCGTTGTGTACTGCTTTCCGTTGTCATACACATCGCGTACCATCATGCCCCAAACATTTTCCATTGGGTTAAGGTCTGGTGAGATCGCTGACCACGCGAGTACGGGGATCTTTGACTTTGCCAACCAATCCTTCGTACACTTGCTCGCATGTATGGCTGCGTTGTCCTGCTGGAAAGTCAATTTTGCAGAGCGGAAACGTCCAAGGTAGGGCTTAAGATGTTCTTCTAGCACTGCCTGGTAATCTCCGCTTTTCATTTTATGAGAAATAAAAGCTAAGGCCACTTTTCCGAAACCGCTGTATGCCCCCCATACCATGACGGAACCGCCTCCAAAGTTTCGGGTTGAAAAATAACAAGGCTCATGTCTCAGATCACGCCAATAATAACGCATTCCGTCAGGACCATCTAAATTAAATTTTTTTCCGTCAGACCGGACAATCTGAAAAGCAAGTAAAAGACCCAAGCTTTAATTACATAGGCTTGAAGGAACTAATTATTTGTTATGAGAAAAAATGCACTGTCTAACTATGTACCTTTG
>NC_046661.1:7584789-7618033 GCF_010883055.1 Belonocnema kinseyi | reverse complement strand
CACGTTTCTTCTTCACTATTTGATTACTTCTATTCTTTATATACAGGTAAATAACATTTCTCGATCAGTTTATAAGCTTCGCTATTTCACGTTGTGATTTCCTTCATTTTTCATACGCATCAATTGACGCCTTTTCTTCTGCAAACAATGCTTTCCCTCTTCCCATATTTGTTTTGTTACCTCGAATATTATTAACGCACAAGCACAATATAACTGGCCAAAAATGCATTCGGAAGCCTATTTATACCCGGAGTATACATATGTTCATGCCAGGTAAAGCGAAAAAACCCCGGCAACTCCCGCTACTTACGGGGATCCCCGCAATAAAAAAAGGAGAAATATTTATTTCGAACATATTGTGCGAATATACACTTTTAAAATAGGAAAAATACGTCGATAATCCCCAAAAAGAATGTATGTGGGAAATTATGTATGTGAAAAATCCTCGGGAAAAATTTAAATTAAAAGAAAAACACAACTGTAAATTACTTTGGGAATTCACGCACAATATTTAGTTTTTATACATACGTATGTATATGTTTATGGCATGTAAGAAGTAAAATTTTAATATTATATATTTTAAATTGCATTATTTTACGAATTATTTATTATTCTTCAAAAAAATTGAAGTTTTTTTTAGTGGCCCTATTAATTTGGGACACCTATTTTTTCAAAAAAATGTCCAAATAAATGAACGAATGGAATTTTGAGCTCTATATTTTAGGAAAAATCGTTAATTCGACTCATTTATCCACTCAAAATATTTGGTGCATTTTGTTTCAATAGAAAAAAATTATCCTTAAAAATTGGGATGGCCCTATAAATATGGGACACACTGTATTGAAGAATATAGTATTTTTATTTTTGACTTACCATTTGTATAAAAATCTCGGAGTCTGTCGAGTGGTATTTGACGGTTATGAAACTCCCTACTTCAAACCATAACTATTTTCCGCACAATCACATTATCTTCAATCACTTATGAAACGCGATCGATCCCGACTCTATCGAGAAATATCAGGAGAAATTTAAGGACTAACTAATTCCTGCAAGTATCCTCACATTCCACGCATGGTGATCATGTTCGCGAGGATCGTTGCCACGAAGATTTTGTTGTTGGCGGATATATAAAAAATACTAAAGATAAATGTTGTGGTGGGAGGATTTTAGCGTTTACAAGAACTACCTATCATATTGAAGAAAATTCTGAAAAAGTGAGAAGTGTAGACAATTTTTTAGAGAAACCCTATTGGCAATGACCTTCTGACTAATAAGAATATTTGCCACACCTCCCAATTTTTTCATGGGAACCACCATCAGAGTTTACTCTCAAATGATAAAATCTCAAAATATGGGCAAAAGTACTAGACAACGACCAGCCAGTTGATTCTTTGAAAGAAGTTGTATACCCTGCAAATATATGGCAATCTCTATTACGATGCCTCACATAATACAATAGAACTGTCATAATCATCATCAGGCTGGACGACTAAACTTTTAAATGCTTATAAATGTTTCTGACATAATGCACCAAATAAACAAAAAAATCCATACAAATGCAAAACAAAATTACTCGAACTCAGTGTCGATGATGCGACAAACTTGCGGCTGTACGAGGTTATGTGATGAAACGCTCTGATTGGTCCTCTCATATTCGACGCAAGATCACACGAGACGGTTTGCGGCACGAAAAGTTGAGTTTAACCAACTTTTCGCTCTAGGTGACTTGCGGCTTGGGTTTTCATTGTCATTTCCTTCAGACTGGCTATTTGTATTTTGAGAATACTTCAAAAATTTTCTTGGGAAAGATAGACCTTTAGGGAAACTTTCCGGTGGGGCGACTTACAGTAGTTTTGCCATCTCTGGAAGTACTAAAAAATTTTCTTCCGAGAGAGATATCTCTCGGGAGACTTGACGCAGTTTTACATATTTCAAAGTACTTAACCATTTTCTTGGGAGAGAGATGCCTCTAGGGAGAGTTGTAGCAATTGTGCCATCTTTGGAAGTACATAAAAAAAATTTCTTCAGCGAGAGATACCGCTGGGGAGACCTGTCGCAGTATTGCCATCTTTGGAAGTACTAAAAAATTTTCTTGGATGAGAGTTACCTCTGGGAAGACTTGCCTAATATTGGATTTACATGGTTCTCTCTTTATAGGTGGTAAAGTGTAGAAAATGCAAATATCAGTGATCTAATAAACGATGCATTGAGATTGGGAAAAAATGTGAAACCGGCAGGCCGAGACCAGTTTACCATGATCCTTCGTGAAATCGGTGTGTCTAGAGAGATTGTCGGAAAAATGAAATACAGGAAAGGAGATATAATCTCTTCGAGAGAGCGAGGTAATTGGCGCAATCCAAATTATCGCCTGGACCTTATGACTTACTAATGACAGAAGACGAAGACGTCATTAGTGCTAAAGAGTTATACAAAGGGCTCACTGACACGCCAGGTAGGAGTACGAAGCGAGCAACACCTCGCAACTCGGGTTTGGCTAAAGCTCAAGGGTCGAGAAAAGGTAGCAGGCCGTGGAGAACATTTTTTCTGAAACCATGAAATTGTTAGAAAGCATTCAAAAGATTCCAACAATAGATACCAGTATCTACTGGTGGTCATTGACGTGCTGAGTAAATACGTTTGGGTTGGACCTCTTAAAGATAAATCTGTGAATGAAGTGAGAAGAGCATTTGAGGTTATTCTCGATAAAAGTGAAAAGCGTTCTCATGTCTAACCATAGAGCGATAAAGGAAAGGAATTTCTCGGTGCAGGTTTTCAAACATTTTTATCGACGCGGGGTATAAGATTTCGCCCTGTAGACAGTGCCGGATTAATCGATTTTGGGCCCCTAGGCCATGACCGTTTTCGCCCCCCCCCCCACACTAAATATAATTTTCGATATTTCAATTATTTTACCAAAAGTAAATTCCATTTTATACGTTTAACTAAATAACTTTATTTAAACACGTAAAAATTAGTTGTCAATAATTAGGTTTTCAATTTCAATTTTTCCCTAACGGAAACAAAATAAATTCAAAAAGTTTTGAAATAAAAGACATAAATATTTCCAAATACATAGTTTTATTATACTTCTAATATATATTGCACTACATACATGTTCCACAGTTCGTATTTATGAAATAATTAACCTGTGAAATATTCCAGAGTTTCAATACCGCCTTCTTGCTTTCAATTGCGCGAATACACTTATAATTTCATCGAAATTGGTGTTACTAACAAGTTCTGCATTCGCCACAAAGAATGATAAAGCAGCAATAAGTTTGTTTCCAATTGAGTTCCTTAAATAATTTTTTTTTCTTTAAAACAGAGAAATATCGCTCTCCTCTAGCATTCGTCGATAATATACACAGATATATTTGAAGTGGCGTTTCAAGATTCGGGTATAAAGTTATCAAGTGCTTCTCGCGAATAATTCGTGAAATACGTGGTCGCTGAGCATTCGCTTTCTTTAAGGCTTATAGTGTTTAGGGACGTCTTGAAATAAATACATTCTTCCCCTAATTGTCTATCTAAATCTTTAAAGTAAATTTCAGCTAAATCATTGGATTTTTGTCTAATAAGTTCATTTGAACATGATTTCATCTGCCTGATAAAGCTGAATCGGACATCAATCACTTCGTAAGAAACACTTCTTTTCGACAATTCGGCACAGATGTTGTCGATGATAGGGAAGAATGTATTTATTTTTAGATCAGCACGAGCATTAAATTCTATAAAATTATCAGTTTCATAAGATAATATTTTTTTTCTTCTGCGTCTTCTGTTCTCATCCTGATAAATCATTACATTTTTAAATTTTTTCCCTTCTCCGAAGTAATCGAAACGGTCATGTAGGCTCGCAACATATAATTCTAGACTTTTGCACAGCTCTACGACCTTACCTAACTCAATACCTGTTCCTTGTAAGATTAAATTCGTTTTGTCAAAGCGGTCTAATACGTAATTCTAGAAGACAGCCAGTATGCCGTTTTCCAGGATACAAAAATGCTGAAAAAGTCCTCAGCTTCAGCTCTTACACCAGACTTTTTTAGCGGAGCATCTGCTATTTCTAGCAGAGTTTCTGGAAAATAATGGTACGAATCTAAAAGTTCGCGAGAGGCATTAGTCCGATCTGACCACTTATGTTCCAAAACGCGTTTTGGAAGCAACATGCATTAATTTTTCTTCAGTTTCCCTTTAATTTTCGACCATCTACAGGCGGGAGCACTAAAAAACATGTACACGTGTTGCAAAAACATGAAAACAAATGGTGGCTTTTAAACAGCAATCTGACGCACAAATCCCGACAAGATGCAGAGAACGGTTTGAACAAGGAACGTACAAAGCTAAGGGGTTGTGTTCTTTGATTTTTGCTCGTAGGCCTGCATATTGCCATGCTCTTAGAAAGATACATTAAATTTCCTGGTCCTTTATTACCGTAGTTTTTAATATAATCTTTTAAAAGTGGATGGTATTCCGCGACGAGTTCCAATATGCCTAAATAATGGCATGAATTAGAAAAATCTAATATCTCAAATTTTTGAGGAGGTAGATTTCTCACGATGTTGTCCATGAATTCTTGATTTAATGATGATGGCCATTCAGGGAAGTCTAAAACGTCCGTTTTCAGAATATCTTTTTCAATTCGGAGGTGTTTTGAATTGATGCAACCTATTCATTTAACATTTATATATAAATCATTATATCCTATATTTTATGTGTAAATGTAATTAACACAATAACTGCATTTTAAAATTCTAGATAAAAAAATCTCATGTAATGAAAACTAATTACACTGTCACCTCTATCATCAGAGTCTAGTTTTTCCGAGAACACAATAATTGAAGAAATAGTTACAGATGCATCCTCTTGATGTTTTCCTAAAACCATTCTAAAACCATTTTTAGAATTTTTATTATTATTCCAAATTATTTTTCAAATTCATTTTTACAGTCAAATCATAATGAGAAAGTATTGTTTTAGGTGCAAACAGACTCGCGGATTTCTTAAAATCTCCACGTTTCGAGACCCCCTAAATCCGGGCAAGAGAAAGACTCTCATGGGACCTATAAATCATAATAGTACCAACTTAGGAAAAAATCAACAGAAAAAAAGCTGGTTTTTTTGAAAATGGAAAGAACTACTCGAATAAGAAAGAAACATTATACTATTTATATCAGTTTAGAAATTACAGCATTTTAAAGCAAAAATCAAAAATTTTCCAATAAATCTGCATATATAAATTTTAACAAAGGTGTAATTGATATTTAAAACAAAAGAGATGAAATTTCATTTTAAAAAAATGCATTTTTGAACCAAGAAGGCGAATTTTCATTGAATAAAAATTGTTCCAACATTGTAGAAAAAATGATTATCTAAATTGTTCAACCTCTAAATACATACACAAATTTTCTCTACAGAAATTTAATTTTGAAAAAAGTGAATTTCGAGCCGAAAAATTAATTTCCATGAAAATATTTCAAATCTAAATCAAAGAGATAAACTTTTATTAAAAAAACAGCATTTTTAAAGAGTTAGTTTAACCCTTATCCATGCCGTTAAATTTTCAGTTCCAAAAACCAAAAACAAATCGAAGGTCCAACAAATTCGGTTAATTCGGTAAATAAATTATTAACTTTTAATTCAAATCATCTATGTTAAATCAAAAAAATTGCAATCAAAAAGTTGAATTTTAAACCCAGAAGATTAATTTTCTACCAAAGAAAGACACATTTTTAACAGAAAAGATGATTTGCAATTAAATAATATCAATTTTGAACAACAAATAGGATAAAATTTCATTGTTAGTCGGAAAAATATGTTTTCCACCAAAGAAAAATTAATTTTTAACGAAATAGTTAAATTTTCAATCAAAAAGAAGAATTTTTAAACCCGCAAAAATTGAATTTCTATAAAAAAATTAGAAAAAGTTGGAATCGTTAAAATTTTAATTAATAGAACATATTTCTAATGAAAAAATCTAATTTTCAAACAAAGAAGTAAAATTTCAACCACAAAGATTAACACCTACCCAGATAGAATAATTTTGAACGAAATAGATGAATTTTCAACCAAATATTTTGATTTATAATGAAATTTTATACCAAATAGTTGAATTTTTAATCCAAAAGGTTGTTTTCTATCAAAAGGACAAATTTAAAAAAAATAGATAAATTTTATAGAAAAAAATCCATTTTCAGCAAATAATAGAATTGGGTCATTTGCAGTTAAATGACAATAAAATGTAAATTTAAATGTTGATTTCACTCGATTCTACCTACATTTTTTATTTTAGACTACATTTTTCTAAAATTGCGCTCAAATACCCTGGAAGCAATAATAAATGAGCAGTAATGCAAATTTAACATCATATTTTCAGTCCTGAAAAAAGTTTTACTAACAATGTTCAACGTGTTTTAAAGCCAACATTAACCATTTTTGGAGCCCGCGAAAGGCATCTTCATAAGAGCCTGTGTTTTTTGACACGACTTTAAACAGTAACAATTAAAATTTTAACCTGGAAAGGGCCCCTAAAAAAGGCATTATGTGAAAGGAGACATATTTCTCCTCAAGAAAACAAAATAAATTTCATGATTTCTATTCTCATCTATCCAATAGCCGGACTATCTTCAATGTCTATAAAGAAAACTTTCGACAAAAAATGTAGTTAAAGAATTAATTTTTATTAAAAAAGCTTATTTTCAACGAAAACAATCAATTTTCAACCAAATATTTTAATATTCAATGAAATTTTAAACCTTAAATAGTTGACATTTCAACTTAAAAAAAGTGAATTAGTCACCACAAAACTCGAAGTTTCCACATAATATAGAAATTTTCAAAAAAATAAGTTGAAATATATTTAAAATAAAAAAGTCGTATTCGTTTGTGAGAAAAAATACTTCTCTGTCTGATTTTTATTGTTAACAAGTACCATAACAATATAATATACTTATTCTACTACAAAATGTTGTTAACAGTTAATATTTTTGCGTTAATATTTTAACGAATTTCAAAAGTACAAATGCTCATAACTTTGCCAAAAAAAATTTTCTAGCTACATAAATATACATAGGTAACATACGAATTAAGAAAATGGTTCATTGAACGGAATAAAAGCACTGAAGAGGACCTCAATATGCAATTAAGGGTCTATTTTTATATGGGTTAAAATGTTACTGGCCCTCCCTCCAAACGCTATAATGTTAAACATCTTACCTTCAACGAAGGCGTCTAGGCTTTTCCAAAAAATAATCAGTGCACATTTTTCAGCTGGATGTTGCTTTGAAGTTATGAAGAAATTTTCAAGTTTTGGCACTTTTTTAAAAAAATCTAAACTTTTTCACTTTTTTCCTTTGATATTTTGCGTTTTTGTGCGACACTTAATGTTCTCTGAAGATTGGACATCATGCAATGGACCGAAGGCTAATGACATATTTGGCGGTCGTATTAACTAGTGGTTGTCGTTTTCACCATCGTGTTCTATATGCAAAACAAGTACAATAAGCCTATTTTGAAAGGGCCACTCGTGATACTACCCGCCATTTTTAAAGTTCAAAATGTTAAAATTTTTCAGAAATTAGATCAATTAACTAGTATATGCCGTGTACTTTAAAGCATTATTCGTGTACCACTTTTATATAAAAAAGAACATGTCATCTAAATCCAAGTGATAGTAAGGGTTAATATACAAGGGTTGAAAGTTAATAAAAATGTGGTTAGGAAACAATTAATTAGTGTATGCCACAGAGAGTTTAGATTTTGTAGCCGTAGTATAAATGTTAAAAAAATTAGTGGCATACATTTTCCGGTGATACTAATTTTTTCTTAATTTTTCAAATATGGTCGAAAAGTCATAATTAAGAAAAATTAACTAGTGTCAGTCTGCTACGGTTATCTATCGGTAGGAAAATAAACGGAATGTCTCTAATATTATGTACCTGTACTTAATGGGGTTTGGTATCCACTAATTGTTCTTGAAGGCGGGGTAGCTTCTTATTGTTAGTTGATCTCATTTCTGCCTGGGGAAACAAGAGGTAAGGTAATCCGGGCCTAATTCTGTGGAATTACGGAAAAAAGAAGCCTAAGCATCGCTCCTTGTTCGTCGTTCAAAAATAAGCCCCGGCAGTTTACTAGCGACGGAAAAGATTTATCACAAGGCACAACAAAATACCATATAACGAGAGTTGAGGTCAACGCGCTTACTTTACACGGAGGTATTAACAGTAAAACTCTTGATAATGTTATTCACGGACAGTTTCCTGAAAGAGTACGGTTTCGTACAGAACAGAGCTTTCGACGGTAATAGATCACTTAATCAATTTACCTTTTAAAATTACAGATAATTTTTTATCTCTTTACGTCGATGGTACACAAATACCTGCAAAAACTCTGAAACCAGATTTTTCCCAAAAAAATCTTTACTTTGATGCTTATCACCCTCTTTTCTCTGGTACTGGTATTCACTTTCTTAATGAGAGTAATGATATCGATTGACGTGATTACTCGCAAGGATGCTGTCCTTTTGCTTCTGATCTTACCCCTGATCTTTTTTCAAATTTTTATTCTCACTGGAATCTCGTAAAGCATGTAAGTCTACGAATAGAGGTAAGCTTCGAAGAACCATTAATAAAAACCGTAAAATGTATCGTGTATACAGATTATGATAACGTTTTGGAAATTGACGCGTCTAGACAAGTTATTGTTGACATTGGCAATTTTTTTTCGGCCTTTTATTTCTCAAAATTTCACACACATATAACATCCTAATGTACACATGTGTTTACTTAGGTCAGGTTTGGACAGGAAATGTCTTAACTTTTTACACTCTCATCGTTATCTCATGAAAATCAAGCTGTGTAAACATTGGAAAAAAGGGGTGAGAAAAAATCTTCCACATATGTCATCATATAAGCGTCTTTTTTGAAGGCCACATGTCATCTTTCTTTTCTTCCAAAGTAGACTAACAAGTCGGTTGACTCCTAACGTAGTTTCTCGTGTATGCACGACACGCTACTCTTTGTCAACGTCGTCTTCTTCGTCAAATTCATCATCAGTGAAAATTCTTTTTTATGTGAAAAATATTATGGACTTCATGATTGATATTCAAGGCTTTCGTAATCTTGCAGATAACTCCATTGCAAAAGAAGTAGCCGTCATTGCATTAGATCATAACTATACTGGACACTGGATAACTGCAACAACTTATCTCTTCTCGGATCTATGTAGCGCTGCGAAAGAACAAAATAACTGGCCCACCTGTTATTTTCACGGAATTGAATGGTTTGAAAAACGAAGACGAGAAGAAATATCTCTTCTTGACTTTACTCGTTGCAGTCCCAATACGCTAAAAGCGACTGAATTCTCTACAATTTACACTCTTGGTATGGCGGTGACATCGAGGAAGGTCGCTGACAACATACAGGTTTCTGTTTAAAAAATCAATCAGATGAAGACTGAGGTTTATAATCCTGTGCCAGTACTGCCTCGACTTGGAAGTCCTGGAAATAGAGATGGACAGTCTTGGAATACTTCATTCACTTCAAGTAATAACAGGACATACGGCGGGTGTATTCCCCGCGGATCGGATACCGAAGGCGTAGGTGAGACTGGCTGCTTTAATTTTCAATACAGATCCACACAATAAAAAAGGATCGAATTGGGTAGCTGTTTATACTGACCGAAATGTTCACGGAACGTACTTTGTCAGCTATGGCCTACCGCCTCTTATTTCTCAACATCTTTATCGCCTGCGAGGAAACTGTACCCTATTCCGATGGAACACAACAGAGTTACAAAGTTCCTCTTCGGATATGTGTGGCTTCTTTGCGCGATTTTACCAAACTTTTGAGAAAAATCTCGTAGAAAATAATCGCCTGCACCAAATTTGTATAAAATGATTTAAAAAAAAAGATTAAATCGAGTGTTTTACATAAACCTGAAGACAGTTTGCAAGCTGGTGATTATAATAAGGGATCTATTAATTCACATCTTAAATCCAGCATTTAATCTTGCCAGTCACAACTTGATACTTTATATCTAGGATATTGCACACAAATTCAATACTGCGCGTTATGTGTTAATTTTTAAGTGCTTAAAAATATTGATTTTTGCAATATGTTTTTATTTTTTACTGTAAGTGTTCAAGTATTTCTCTCTTTTTTCATGTTGCGATGTGTAATGAGCCATAATAATCATAATTACAATCATCATGTTTTTAAATTTTAAGTGAATATATCTTTTAATTTTAACCTACATTTACATTTTTTCAACTCATTACCGGCTTTTCTACTTTTAATTACATGTATTTTTTTAATTTACTGAATTAATCTATTTTAATAGCTTTAAATGTAATTCCAATATCTTTTATTTATCATCCTATTCATTTAGTAAACAAGCTTTATTATTCAAATTTAAACATTAAAAAAATCATATTGAAATTTAATTCCTAGTTAAAATCATTGATAGATAGTCGTAGACTTTAATTTTTAGAAATGACGTCAATGAATCCCCTTTTCTCAGAAATTTATCTCCAGACGTTTGTCCAGGCATAAGATAGGCATACATACACGTGCTTGATTTAGCTTTAGCTATTAGACAGGTGGGGGGGGTATTTACGGGGTGGTGGGAGTGTAAGTGACTCTCAAGTGCTTCACATGTGCCTCCCCCATCGACAGGGCTTAATAACCTTGCGGCGTTGTGGAGGGGGACGGCGGCAGTCTAGACAGACGGCCATGGAGAATCCGAATTTCAACACTTTAAAAGTTGATCTTGCTGTTTGTTTGAGTTTTTAAAGAAGGAACCGAAGGGCGACTCAGTAGGGTTTTTAAGTCTTTAACGTCTAAAATTAACCCCTCACTACCACGTTCACATGAAATTGTAACAAAATAATATTTTTTGGAATTTGCCAGTGTCCGTAGAGTTTTTGATTTCTGGGCTCCTCGAAAATACCAACTCAACTTTTAGTCTCCATCCCTTAACATCTAAAAACAACCCCTCTCTACCATGTATATATGACTTTTTCAAAAAAATAATGTTTTTGGGAACTCACCAGTGCCAATAGAGTTTCTGATTTTTGGCCTTCTTGAAAATAACAACTTAGATTTTTGGGCACTAACCCTTAACGACTAAAACCAACCCCTCTCTACCAAAGACATATGACTTTGTCAAAAAATAATCTATATAGAAATTCCCCAGTGTCAGTGGAGTTCATGATTTTTGTGGTCCTCGAAAATATCTGATCCGTTTTTTTGTGCTTCAGCCCTTAACGATTAAGATCAACCCCTCTCTACGACCAATATATGACTTTGAAAAAAATTATCTTTTTGAAAATTTGCTAGTGTCAATAGAATTTCTGATTTTTAGGGACTTCCAAAATACACACACTGATTATTGGGCTCCAACCTCTACAGATTAAAATCAACCCTTCTCCACCATCTATATATGACTTCGTCAAAATATAAGCTTTTCGAGAATTTTCTAGTGCCAATAGAGTCTCTGATTTTTGAGCTGCAGGAAAATATACACAACAATTATCGGGCTCCGAACCTTCCTGTCTTAAAATCAACCTATCTTTACTATTTTCATTTGAAATTATAAAGATATAACATTTTTTTGAATTTTCTAGTATTAATGGAGTCTCTGATTTTTGAGCTTCTCTTAATACCCTCTCTGATATTTGGCTCCCAACCCTTAACATCTAAAATCGAACCCGCTCTACCACGTTCGTATGAAATTGTAAAATAATAACCTTCTTAAGAAACCCTTATCTCCAATCTCCATATATGACTTTGTCAAAAAATAATCTTTTTGAGAATTTTCTAGTATCAATAGAGTCTCTTGTTTTTGGGCACCTGGAAAATACACACTCTGATTTTTTGGCTCGAACGATTAACGTCTCAAATTAACCCCTCTCCACCACGTAGATATGACTTTTAAAAAAATAATCTTTCTGAGAATTTTTTAGTGTCAATAAAGTCTCTGATTTTCTGCTTCCTCCAAAACACCCACTTCAATTCTTGGGATCCAACCCTTAACGTTTAGAATCAACCCACCTTCAAAACGTAGATATGACTTTGTTAAAAAAGTCGCTGACTTTTGGGCTTCTCGAAAATAACTACTACCATTTTTTATCCATCTGTCTAACATCAAACCCTATCTACCACTTGCATATTAATTTCTTGAAAAATAATCTTTTTGAGAATTTTTCAGTATCAGTGGAGTCTCTGATTTTTGAGCTCCTCGAAAATACCAACTCCGCTTTTTTGGGCGCTAATACTGAACATCCAAAATCAACCCCTCTATACCACATTCATATGAATTTGTAGTAAAATAATCTTTTTCAGAATTTTCTAGTGTCAATAAAGTTTCTGGTCTTTGGGCTCATAAAAAATACACACTCCGATTTTTGGGCTCCGAACCTTCACGTCTAAAAGCAACCCCTCTCTACCACGTAGATATGAGTTTGTCAAAAGATAATCTTTTTGAGAATTTTTCAGTGTCACTAGAGTTTCTGATTTTTGGGCTCCTCGAAAATACCCACACCGATTTTTGGTCTCCAAACCTGAAAGTCTAAAATCAATCCGTCTAAAATACAAACCTTAACGTCAAATATCAAACCCTCTCTACCACGTAGAGATTACTTTTTTTAAAATTATTTCAGATTTTTTCAGTAACAATGGAGTCTCTGATATTTGGGCATCTCGAAAATGCCAACTCAGATTTTTGGGCTCTAAGCGTTAATGTCGAAAATCAACCCATCTCTACCACGTAGATATTTCCTTGTCAAAAAATAATCCTTTTGAGAATTTTCTAGTTTAAATAAAGTCTCTGATTCTTGGGCTCCTCGAAAGCATCTACTCTGATTTTTAGTCTCCAACCCTTAACGCATCAAATCAACCCATCTTTGCAACGTAGATATGTCTTTGTGAAAAAAATATTTTTGAGAATTTTCTAGTGTGAATAGAGTCTATGATTTTTGGGATCCTGGAAAAAATACACTCTGATTTTTGGGCTCTAACCTCTAAAGTCGAAAAAAATCCCTCTCTACCATGTAAATATAACTTCGTCAAAAAATATTTTGTTTTTGAAAATTTTCCAGTGCCAATAGAATCTCTCATTTTTGAGCTCCTCGGAAATACCCACTTCGATTTTTGGGCTCCAACTCTTAACACGTAAATCAAACCCTCTCTACCACGTAGATATTTCCTTGTCAAAAAATAATCCTTTTGATAATTTTCTAGTTTAAATAGAATCTCTGATTCTTGGGCTCCTCGAAAGCATCTACTCTGATTTTTAGTCTCCAACCCTTAACGTATCAAATCAACCCACCTTTGCAACGTAGATATGTCTTTGTGAAAAAAATATTTTTGAGAATTTTCTAGAGTGAATAGAGTCTATGATTTTTGGGATCCTGGAAAAAATACACTCTGATTTTTGGGCTCTAACATCTAAAGTCGAAAAAAATCCCTCTCTACCATGTAAATATAACTTTGTCAAAAATTTTTTTTTTTGAGAATTTTCCAGTGCCAATAGAATCTCTCACTTTTGAGCTCCTCGGAAATACCCACTTCGATTTTTGGGCTCCAACTCTTAACGCATAAATCAACCTCTCTCTACCACGTAGATATGACTTTGTCAAAAAGTCATCTTTTTGAGTTTTTCTAGTATCAATAGACTCTGAATTTTGGGTCCTCGAAAACACCCACTCCGATTTTCGAGCTGCAATGCTTAACGTCTAAAGTCAAACCATCTCTACCACGTAGATATTTCCTTGTCAAAAAATAATCCTTTTGAGAATTTTCTAGTTTAAATAAAGTCTCTGATTCTTGGGCTCCTCGAAAGCATCTACTCTGATTTTTAGTCTCCAACCCTTAACGTATCAAATCAACCCATCTTTGCAACGTAGATATGTCTTTGTGAAAAAAATATTTTTGAGAATTTTCTAGTGTGAATAGAGTCTATGATTTTTGGGATCCTGGAAAAAATACACTCTGATTTTTGGGCTCTAACCTCTAAAGTCGAAAAAAATCCCTTTCTACCATGTAAATATAACTTCGTCAAAAAATATTTTGTTTTTGAGAATTTTCCAGTGCCAATAGAATCTCTCATTTTTGAGCTCCTCGGAAATACCCACTTCGATTTTTGGGCCCCAACTCTTAACAGATAAATCAACCCCTCTCTACCACGTAGATATTTCCTTGTCAAAAAATAATCCTATTGATAATTTTCTAGTTTAAATAGAGTCTCTGATTCTTGGGCTCCTCGAAAGCATCTACTCTGATTTTTAGTCTCCAACCCTTAACGTATCAAATCAACCCATCTTTGCAACGTAGATATGTCTTTGTGAAAAAAATATTTTTGAGAATTTTCTAGTGTGAATAGAGTCTGTGATTTTTGGGATCCTGGAAAAAATACACTCTGATTTTTGGGCTCTAACATCTAAAGTCGAAAAAAAATCCCTCTCTACCATGTAAATACAACTTCGTCAAAAAAATTTTTTTTTGAGAATTTTCCAGTGCCAATAGAATCTCTCATTTTTGAGCTCCTCGGAAATACCCACTTCGATTTTTGGGCTCCAACTCTTAACGCATAAATCAACCCCTCTCTACCACGTAGATATGACTTTGTCAAAAAGTCATCTTTTTGAGTTTTTCTAGTATCAATAGACTCTGAATTTTGGGTCCTCGAAAACACCCACTCCGATTTTCGAGCTGCAATGCTTGACGTCTAAAGTCAACCCATCTCTACCACGTAGATATAACTTCGTAGATATAAGCACGTCTAACCACGTAGATATAATATTTTTGAGAATTTTCTAGTGCCGATATAGCCTCTGATTTTTGGGCTCCTGGAAAATACACACACTGATTTTTAGGCTCTGAACCTTCACATCTAAAAGCAATTCCTCTCTACCACGTAGATATGAGTTTGTCAAAAAATTATATTCTGAAAATCTTCCAGTGTCATTATAGTTTTTGATTTTTGTGCTCCTCCGATTTTTGGGCTCTAGCCCTTAATGAACCTTAATGTCTAAAATCAACCCCTCTCTAACACTTAATTCTGGCTTTGTCAAGAAATAATCATTTTCAGAATTTTCTAGAGTCAATAGAGTCTTTCATTTTTGTGCTTCTCGAAAATACCAACTCTCATTTTTGGGCTCGTACCCCTAACGACTAAAAGCCACCCCTCTCTACCATCTATATATGACTTTGTCAATAAATTATCTTTTTGAGAATTTGTTGTCTCAATAGAGTACCTGCTTTCTGGGGTCCTCGAAAATACCTACTCCAACTTTTTGGCTCTAACCCTTAACCTCGAAAATAAACCCTCTCTACCACGTAGATATAACTTTGCCAAAAAATAATCTTTTTGAGAATATTCCACTGTAAGTGGAGTCTCACCACTGTAAGGTCGTGTGTAACCCGAAAATGGACGACTCAAACTTCGGTTTTCTAGCACGATGATTTCCGATCTAAAAGCTTTGCAAACTTTGTTGGTCTTCTATTTATATCTCGATCCTCATTTAAAAGAAATTGGGGAGTAAATTTAAGGTAATTATCGAAACAAAAAATTTGTGAAAAATGAGCATTTCCGAAAATTAAATAAAACAAAATAAAATAAAGGAAATGTTTATGAAATAAAACATTTTGAAATAAAAAGTCAAAGAAACTAGCATTCAAGAATGTCAAATTGAAGATACTGCATAATTACAGAAATTTTATAATTTCCATTATTTTTGTGCAATCAAAATTTGAATTTTCGATTTTTGAAGAAAATCCAAAAATTGGTTATGATAATCTTGTCGGGATTTAAAAAAAATGTTTTTCTTCTCTTGACTTTTTTTTATATCATGCGTTTTTCGGCTTCAAATTTTGATTTTCGATTGATTAAAAAAATTTTGAAAAAGCTATAACTCTGAGAATTTTTTTTTATCGAAAAAAGTCATTAGGATAAATTATTTTTTCTTTTTAATACTATAAATATCCCTACATAGAATTTTCAAATTCAGAAAAAAGTAGTCTCAAAAATTTTAAAAATGAGCTCACTTTTTGAATTTTCATCAAAAATGGATGGTTAACGAACTCACCCTTTCTTTTAGGACCTAGAAAAAGTGTGCCAAAGATTGATTTGATTCGTTCATTTTTTCGAGATTTATCGTGTTTACGGACAGACGGATGGACAGACAAACAGAGCCATCGTGAAAACCTGATTTTCGGATTCAGGGGGTCTCGAAATGTGGAGATCCGTTGAAAAAGTGTGATGTCAAATTTCCGACAATTCTAATACTTTCTCAATCATAAATGATGAGAATATAAAAACCGAATATTTCCGAAATGAGTAAATTCTAGAAATTACAGAATCTTCGAATTCCGCAAAAAAATTATTTTTGTTACGTTTTTCAAAATAATAATTTATTTACAGGTATATCTGTGTAGATTAAAATTTTAAAGAACTTTCCTAAATTGTAGTATCTGAATTATACATGATATAAAATAAAATGCTGTTCCAACAGATGAAACAATATTAAATTCAACTATTTTTTATCGGTAATTTATAATTTTGTGAATTAGAAATTTCCAAAACTTCCTGACGGTTTTTAAACTGAATAATAAAACACTTAATTTATATTACTTGTTTAGTCAAATCGAAATGCACAAATAATTCTTTTTCGGTGTACTTCAATCATTGTCTTTTTTCTCACAAATAAAATCAGTCTTTAAATCATATATTTTATAATTTATATAAAGTGATTATTTATTATATAAATCATTTCTTATTTTATAGATTCAGCGACTCATCTAAAGTGGAATAACACCTCGAAATTCGCAATAACACATTGTGATTATCACAATTTGCAAATATTTCAGCTTCGAAATCTTAACTGTCCTATTTATATGTCCTGTGAAAAATTGAGAAAAGTTTTCTTCAAAATCGTAGGAAGAAATTTACTTCATTTAAATTTCTTTAGGTTCGTTTATAGTTTAGTCTATTTTCTTCCAAATTTTGCAAAAGTAACTTAAATTTTTCTTTAATCACCAAAATGGCATACATATTTCGAATAGAAATCAAAAGTTAATTTCTCAAAAAGTTTATCGACTTCACATGCATACAAATGTTTAAATATTAATTATTTATTAACATTCATTTCAAAGACACTGAAATTTTCTGTGATCAAATATTCTTGCTAACAAATAAAAGTTACAAATAATGAGAAATACCGAAAATATAATTCACGTACTACCAAATTTACGAAATTTCAAACTACCGAAAAGATAAGACTACCGAAAACATTCAGTAACAAAATTTAAATATTCTGAAAGTAAAACTTTATGATACTAGAAAAATGCAAAGATTGTGAATTTATAAAACTTTGAAAGCAAAATTTTAATCATCAGGAAATTTCCAATTACCTAAATGAATTGGACTGAAAAATATCGACAAATTAGCTTCCGAAAGTGGGGAATTCCCGAAAAAGAAAATTTTCGACACTTGAAAATTCCCGAATGATAAAATTTCTGACAGCTGTAATATATAAACAATATTACCAAATTAGGAAACTTGTGCTCATGGATACTTTAAAACTTCCGAGATTTTATTTTTGTTTGCCGAGAATATTTCGGATATATTCTGCTTTATGGATTGTTCACGAAATATTCGTAACAATTTTTTGAAATGTTGAAAATTTCTAAGGATTATATTATCAACGATCAGAACCAAATATTACAATATTTACGTATTTACAAATTATGAGTTTATAAAAATGAAAAAAAAGGCAACAACGAAGCAATGATATAATTAAAAGCTAAGTGTTAAATGAAACTGTGAAATGAGTTTGAGAACTAAACTGCTAATGAAAATATAGTAAATAAACCAAATAATTGTTAAAATTTGCATAAAACATAAAACAGAATCTATCCAAGATGATCTACAAAAAAAATGAAACTCCAGAAAATGTTTATTACCGAAAAGAAATATATCCAATATTCTTGTCGTTAAAAATAGTGCTTTATTTTACAGAAATTGTAAAATTAGCAATAGTTTATAATATTAAAGAAAATTTCAAATTTCCCAGTAATAGAAAATTTCAGAAATAAAATAGTTGACTTTATGAAATGTCAAAAACTATAAAATTGAAGAAACAAGCAAATTTACGATTCTAAATTATTTAAGCAGTGTTTTATTTATAAATAAAAAATAAAATGATAAATAAAAAATATATGTTTTTCAAATCAAAGTATTTTATTATTTTTATTATTTCACATTTTTTAAATTATTTAGCTTCAAAAATTGTACGATTTAGAAATTTTTCCGCATCGGAAACTTTCCACTGTAATTTCCTAAACTATTAAATTCCCGAAAATAAAATTTCTGACTTTATAAAGAATCCATGAGCACAAAATTTCAAATTTGGTAATATTGTTTATATATTATAACTATCAGAGATTTTATAATTCGGAGTTTCCAAGTGTCGGAAATTATATATTTCAAATATTTTCTTTTTCGGGAATTCGCCACTTTCGGAAATTAAATTTGTCAGTATTTTTCAGTCTCGTTAATTTTGGTCATGCCAATTTTCTGATGTTTAAAATTTGCAAGTCGATTTCACTACACAAACATTATAAAAATGAAGTATTCTATTATTTAGTTTAAAAGCCGTAATATATTATTTTTCAATTCAAAATATGAGATAAATATTTTTTTGTTGTTCATCAATTATTTTTTTTCATGAAGTTAATTATGAAAAAGACTACAAAAAGTTCGCTCCAAAAAGTTGTATCTCTCCCATTCTTTAGAGCAACTTGAAAATTTCTTGAACTGCCAAAACAACGTTAATTTGGAGAAAAACTGAAAAATTTATTTTACGAAAACGGCCAACTTTATTTTTTTTCTTGATAGCTTTAAGATTCCTTAATATAAAATCTGTAAACGATATTGTTGAGGTCGATTGTCACGATGTTCTAATTTGATTGTAATATGCGTGTGACAAGAGGCGTCAGTGAGTTAGACAGCAATGGAAAATAGTCACGATGGTTTCCTTCTATTGGCTCCCAACTATTGGCCAATTCTGGTTCCACGCTGTATGGGTCGATTGGGTGAATAAATGGGTGGTTCTACGATCGCAGTAATGGCCAATTCTAGCTCTAGCGCCTGGACACCAGACTTTTGTCCTCGAAATAGTGATTTCTTGAATCACAGTGTGGAGGAGCGTGCCAAAGTGAAGTTCCCCAGTGAGCACAAAACTACGAAAATCCCAAGAACATCCTTAGGACGTTCTGAGGACGTCCTATGTCAGACCAATTAACGTCTTTAAGACGTCCAATGTCCTAAAGATGACATAAAGACGTCTCAAGGTTGAATGCGAATCCCATCCCCGTACAAATAGTGGAGTTCCGTGAGTCGCCGTCAAGCCATACTATATTTAACAAATTTCACGGACCCGCATGGTGAAAATTTCAGTGTGCTGCTGGCTTAGAATTCATAGCATGTGTGCATACGTACCGTGCAATGTCGAAGTTTAACCTAACCATCGCTGATCAACTGCCATGTTTGTTTGAATAGCTTGCTACAGCAGACAAGCTGGAAAGAGGGAGCAGTGTTGCCGCTATGCGATACTGTTACGTTTATCAGTTGGAAATGACTAAAATTTAAATGCTTTTCATTGAATTATCTATGCAACTAAGTGGTGGAAAAATTTGATTTTTTTTCAATTTGTATTTTCTAGCAGCACTAATCCCAACATTTTTTTAATTTCTCTACCAGAGCGTTTAATTACCATAAATTAAAATGTGGAGAGTGGCTATGCATTGTTCATAAACTACATATTAAGGTAGTCAACTTTGACATTAATTATCTCCGCATCGGTATTTTTAGAAAATTTGAAATTAATTTAGCATATAAATAGCTATTTTATTTAAATATAGCTCTTTTTAACGAAAATTCTACCAAAGATTGATTTTTTTACATACAAGCTTAAGAACATGGGATATAAATATGAATATACACTAATTATAAAACTGAGTACATCAGAATTGAAGGCTCTTTAGAAGCTCTTGTATGATTTAGGGCTCAATTTTTCAAAAACAAGCTCTATCAGAAGAAAACCAACCTAAAAATTAAATATGCTTTATTCTGAAAATATAGCATACCAGAGTTCACAGGTTTATTTTAGGCTCCCCAATTCTCCCCAATTCTCCCAAGTTCAATTTTCCAAAACCATCCATTGATGTTAAAAAACTACCCGTCACTTAAAAATGCTGATAAAGTGCACTGAATATGCAGCTTTTAATGAGCCTTCAATTCTGATGTACTCAGTTTAATGATTACTGCATATTCAGTACACTTTATCAGCACTTTTAAGTAAGGGGTAGTTCTTTATTAGCAAGGGATGGTTTTGGAAAATTGATTTTGGGGGCTTTGGAGAGACTAAAATGAGCCTTTAATTCTGGTGTGCTCAATTTTTAGATTAGAGAATATTTAATTTTTAGGGTAGTTTATTTATTACAGGGGTTCTTTTTGAAAAATTGTGCCATGGGTCATGAAAGTTCCTTCAACGAGCCTTTAATTTTAAAGTACTCAGTTTTATGATGAGTGCATATCAAGTGCACTTTATCAGAACTTTTAAGTAAGGGTTAGTTTTTTAACTTCAAGAGAAGATTTTCGAAAATTGATTTTGGAGGCGTTGGAGAGCTTAAAATAAGCCTTCAATTCTGGTGTGCTCCATTTTCAGATTGAAGCATATTTAATTTTTAGGGTAATTTTTGTATGATAGGGGTTGTTTTTCATAAAGTGCGCCACGGTTCATGCAAGAGCCTTCAATAAGCCCTAAATTCCCGTGAAAAAAAGTGATATCACGAATATTTCTACCATGGTAGTGCTAGCTTTACGTAAAGCTGAAAGTACCATGCATTTTTTTAAAATGCAGAGCCCAAAATTTGGCTTTTGGGTATTAAATGAGCCTTAAATTAGCCTTCAATTATGGCATAGGTCGGACGTTCTTTGGGAAAATTGGTGCTTCCAGCTTTACCCACCTCAGGCGCACGTCGTCACGAGCTTAGCTCCAGAATCGCACGATTAGGGCTCCACGCCGTGAAGATACGCTCCTTCACGAGTTCGGATGAAAGTTGAGTGGTTCTACGGCCGCTTTCTGGAGTAAAAATAGATAGTAAAACGTAGAGTTAGAATTGTCCAATTCTTGAACAGTCAGGTGTAAAAGGCTATAAAGGTGCCCAACAGTTGACCAAGTTTTGGCCAAAAACGTGAACTCCACGACGGGGAGAAATAATGGGCAAAACCTGGACTTCAGGTTTTGTTTACTGTGTACGGTGCGCATCTATATTTGATTTTTAAATACGTTTGTGAACTACAGACAATGAGCGCCGTTCTGTTCAAGCACGCGCAAGTATTTTTGGGTCACCGTTGGAAATAATAATCGAATCGAAAATCAAAGTGGATAATACGCAGGCTGTGCATTCGTGCTTGTGCAGATTTTTAACGCTGTTTTTGACAGATTGAGTATTTTCATAAATTTTGGGAGACGTGAAAACCCGATATATTAAAATATGACACTGTTTTTGTGGCAAAGGTGAAGTGCAACGAGTTAAATGTTACGTTTCAGCTTCTGGGTGAGGTTAGTCTAACAGTAATATATTTTAAATCATGAGTTAATGTTTGAGTTATTATTTGCTATTAATATGAACATTAACATTAAGTAATAATTCTTTGAAGAATGAAATTTGTTATAATTTTTTTAATCAAATTACATTGCTGACATTTTGATATTTGGAGGTTAGGAACCAATTTTAGAAAACATGAGTGATTTTCTGGTTATATAATTAAATAATTCGTGTGATATCAGACGATAGCATGGAAACTTTGCAGGATTGCATTTTTTGACACTGTAATGTGAATCATGCATAGATTTACAAATATCTATAAAACATTTTTTTTTCTATTTAAAGTTACGAAAATCTACTACAAAGACGTTACGAAAGTGAAGCTTTTTCCATTCAAATTTCACAATAATTTTATTGAAATTTGTACAATTTGGGTGAAAAAACAGAAATTATTGTAAGCAAGATTAAAATGAAAAATAGCTTTACATTTTTTCATCCTACTTCTTTTTCATAAATTTTTTTACTCTGAGCAGTTCGATCTTGAATTGTAAAATTGAATCTTAACCTCAAAACTGCAATAAGTTCCTATCGCATTTTATATCAAAAATGGAATTTTTTAACAAATTCTATGCGTCACAGGAATATCAATTAATGTTAATGTTTATTTTGAAAGCAAATAATAACTCACATATTTAATTATAACTAAAAATATACCACTGCTGTACAATCTTTACTGTATAGCAAAAAAGTACCATTAAAGACGTTGCACTTTATCTTCACCACAAAACAGCTCTATAAAATGTATAAGCTTCCAGTGTTGTATATGCTCTTTAATAATCTATAGTTTAAGAAATGTGGGATTGAATTAATTATGACAGTTAATTCACTATAGAGATCAACGGCACTTCACTACCATTTTCACTCAGATCTTTATCTCTCAAAGCATACAGATCACAATTTTCATTTTTTTTCAGTTTTATTGATGTATCGGGTCTTCATATCTGTCGACAATTTTGCCCAATACTCAATCTGTATTAAAAAAATACAAAAATTGTAAAAACCTCCAGCTACATGTACATACAATAGGGGTGTAATGGCATTTTATTATCATCTGTTTGGTGAGAAATTAGTTGTCGATCAATTAAAAAGAAACTTTTAACAAAATAATTAAATTCTCCATTAAAAAGATGAATTTTTAACGGAAAAGTTTTATGTTTCTAACAAAAAAAAAACAAGATTTTTCAACAAATTACATGATTTATCAAACAAATAATTTAATTTTTTAATAAAAAAGATCAAGTTTCAATAAAAAATATCAATTTCGAACAAAAAATAGAATTTGTTTTCTTGACTGTTTTTAATATTGTGCGTTATTTGGCTTAAAATGTTCATTTTCGTGTGTTCTTAGGAACTTTGTAAATGCTATAAATCTAGTAAATTTTGCTTGTATTCAAAAAAGTCAGTAAGATAAATTGTTTTGCTTCTGGAGTAATATGAATATCCGTGTAGCCAATTTTTAAATTTTGAAAAAAGTGGTCTCAAAAATAATCAAAATGTGCTCACTTTTTGAATTTTGTGCAAAATGGCTTTCTAACGAACTTCACCTTCATTTTAAGATACTGAAAGAATTTATCAAAGAAAAACCCAAGCAGTCAATTCTTTCGAAAGTTATTGTACTGACAAAAAAAAATCATCCACGGGCGGAAAGACAAACACACTGACAGACTCATTCGTAAAAACCTCTTTTTCCGATTTAAGAGTCTCAAAACGTGGACATTTGACAAAAACTGGGGGGTCAAATTTTACAAAAATCTAATACCTTCTCTGATGAGAATGCAAGAAGAATGAATTTGTCATGAATAATGTTTTGATAATTCTGTTTTTTTTTTGTTTTAATCGTGAAAAATAGCATTAAAACATAAAAAAGGTAATTTTTTGAAACCCCGCACCTGAGATGTAAAAGAATTTGAAAGAAAAAGTTGGGGTGAGAATGTGCCTACACAGCGGGCAGATTTTTTTTTGACTGTTTACAATTTTTCAACGATTAAAGCAAAAACTACGCATCCGATCTAAGAGTGATTCAGAAAAAATTTGTAGATCTTTTTAAAATCCATAATTTTTGTCTGTACACCTTTTTATCTATTTTGCATAGTTTAGGCGCAAAATGTAATTTTTGATTTTCCATTTTTTTTGCTGTAAAAATTTGAATTTTCAAGAAAATTAAAAAAGTTGTTCTGATTATATTGTAGGACATTCAAAAAGAAACATTTTTCTTTTCTTGTCTCTTTTTTATATCGCGCGTTATTCGACTTAAAATGTTCATTTTAGTGTGTTTTTTGAAATTTTGTAAATGTTATAACTCTAGTAAATTTTGCTTTCATCAAAAAAAGTCATTATGATAAATTGTTTGCCTTTTCGAATAATATGAATTTCCGTACAGACAATTTTTTAGTTTTGAAAAAAGTGGTCTAAAAAATATTAAAAATGTACTCACTTTTTGAATTTTTATCAAAAATGGCTGTCTAACGAAGTGGACCTTCATTTTAAGATACTGAAAGGAATTACCAAAGGAAATTCCAATCAGTTAATTCTTTCGAAAGTTATCGTGCTAACAAAAAAACCATCCACGGATGGACAGACAGACTGACAGACAGACATATTCGTAAAAACCTGTTTTTAGGATTCAGGCGGTCTCAAAAAGTGGACATTTGACAAAAACTGGGGGGGGGGGGATTTTACAGAAATCTAATATCTTCTCTGACGAGAATCTCTCAGGGATAAAATTTTTTTGATAGTAAATTATGCATGACGCTCTTTTCCGGTATAAGACAAAAAATTCGAATTTGGATATCTATGTTGTAAATGATAAAACACATACTGTGATATAATTAAAATTTCCCTTAAAAATTAATTTTCAACAAACAAAAGATAATCCAGAAAATAGTTGAATCCGCAATAAAAATTTTAATTTTCTTTCAAAAAATAGGATAGTTCATTTTTTAGTTAAAAGAGTTAATATTCAACAACATAAAATTAAACTTTCAACAAATGAATTAAAATTTGACTAAAATAGATTATTAAAAATTCAGTGATTGGAGTTTATCCACACTGTGAAATTTCTTCGACCGTTACTATCATTAATGAGAGAATGCTTTTCATTCGGGTCATACGGTCCAATACAAATACAAATGGATTCAGATGTCAATGAATCTTTATTTGTCAATTTTAAAATATATACCAACGTACGTTTCGACCTAGTTGCAGGTCTTCTTCAAGTTAATACATTACCTGTCAATTTTTATATTAAAATCCAAAAACAAGACATTTCTATTGCACTTTATTGATTAGTCCTTACAAAGAAGCATAATTTTGAGTGATCCGAATTCTATCAATTTCGCTAAATGTTAGAAGTTAAAATGTTTGTTATATACATGATTTAAAAAGTGTCCTTTTTTAAGAAACACACACACACAAACTTTAAATTTGAAGCCTCAAAAATAAAACAGGTTCCAAATTATATAAAATTTACTACATTTAAAAATAAACTTTCAACGACAACAGATACTTATTATTTGGAAGGACAAACATGGACTTGTCCAAGTTTTGTCTTTCTATATTCCCTACATTTGTGCAGATACTTTTTTTTAAATTAGATGTCAAAACATCTACAACTGTAATTTGGTGGTTGTGAATTCTCTTTTGTTAAAGCTCCTTCGTTGAGTATTCAATTAGTTCGTTTAAAATTCATCTTTCTTTGTTTCAGTACGACTGATTTTGATGCAAATTAAGATTTTCCTTATTTTAGTTAGAAATTTATTTCTGTGGTTGAAAATTTAAAAATCCACTCGCTTCGCGGGCACATTCTCTTAACGCGCTGCTCGCTTCGCTCGCAAGTTTGAGCGCGCTTAAGGCCCGAATAAAAATGCTTCGACTTGAGTTCGACTTGATTGCCCCTAATCAAGACATTCTGAAGTCCAAAAGGTCGATTTGAGCATGTCTCAGTTTTGAGGCGGAGTCAGACTTCAGTTTATGTTTTGGAGACAAGTTTTTATGTCTTGAAGACATATATTTATATCTTGCGTCGTATTTTTATGACTTCAAAACGTGTGGTTTATAACTTCGAGCGTATACCTTCCATAAAAAAAGGTTATTTCTAACAGTCATAAAATCTAATCTTTGTTAATGCTTAAGCAATCTTATCTATTTTCATACAATATACATATTAAATTAACTTATTTACGGATTGTTATTTGTATTATACTTATTTGATGATGATACCGAAAATGTTGTTTATTTTACGTATTTCTAACAGCTTAGGAGATCCTTCTAGAAAGTTACAATTTTTATTTTTTTGAAGAAAATTTTTGAGGGTTATACTCGCTCAGACCCAGCGGTTCTGAATTTTTAAATTAAAAATAGCTAATTTAATAATTACAAATTTTTTATTCATCAATTTTAATCTCATTTATGAGCCAAAAAAGGTTCGATAATCTCAGCCAAGAAAAGGCTCGTCTTAAGTCAATTAAACGGCGTCTTAGCCAAAACAAGGCTCAACTTAAGACAAACGCCGTTTTACTTGTCGTGGCCATAAAAGCAAGACGAAGGCTCATGTCTCGACTCAGTTTTAAGACGCAGCCATACATCGATGTCTTGGAGACGAACTCAAGACATAACCAAGTCAAACATAAGTCGAAGCATTTTTACTCGGGGTACGCGATTGTTTGTTCTCGCGCTTCACTCTCGATAATATATGTATCTCACGCTTCGCGCTCGTCTGGAGACAAATAAACGTCGTGTTAGCCAAGAGAAGGCTCGACTTGAGACATGTAAACGCCGTTTTACCTGTCGTGGCCATAAAAGTAAGACGAAGGCCTATGTCTCGACTCAGTTTTGAGACGCGGCGAGACATCGATGGCTTGAAGACGAACTCAAGGCATAACGATGTCAAACTAAAGTCAAAGCATTTGTACTCAAGTATTTGATGAAAAATTCGTATTACTTTTTTAACTGGAAAATTTAACTTTTTGATTTTCAGTGTAAGCGGTTTTGTAAAAAAATTTGTTGTTTTAAGGAAAGAGTTGCATTTGCAATTGAAGAAATTAACTTTTAAACCAAATAGCTGAATTTTCAAGCCGCAAATATGTATTTTCGATGGAAAATGTAATATTTGATATTTGAACGAATGAAGATACTACCAAAAGAGATGCATTGTAAAAACAAACAAACGAATTTTCAATCATAGAGATTAATTTTCCACAAAACAGTGAATTTAAACAAGACATTGATGCCTGGCTGCCTTTAAAAACTGAGTCGAAACATAAGCCTTCGTACTACTTTTATGATGACGAGATGTAAGACGGCGTTTACTTGTCTCAAGTCGAGACCTGTCTTGGCTGAGATGGTGCTAATCTGAAAAATTGCACCCGCTTCCAGCACGGAGTCATCCAAGGACTACCGCCTTCTGCATTTTTCCCGCAAGTGTTTTAGCATATTGTTGACTCTTTGGGATGCTTTTCATGCTATTAACGAGTGAAAGCTTGGCACCTCCAAGAGCGCCGATGATAAGGACGATTAGTTTAACAGAATATTCCGGGTACAGTCGTCGCAACTCTCATATAAGGTCCCTATGCTTCTCTTTATTTTCATTTTCCTTGGCTATCATGTTTTTGTCAGCTGGTGCCGAAAATTCGATAACGAACATGGTTCGCTTCTCTTAGTCAATTAGAACCATGTTTGGCCTCGAGTGTGCAACAGAAACAATTGTCGAGGATATAAAGTTCGAGTATATGTGGCACTTCCCATTCTCGACAATTGGCTCGATTTCTCTAGGAGCATTTAGAGGAGTGATATTAAGGTTAATGCCATAAGAGTGACATAGATGTTAATAAAGCACTCTTAGTGCCGCATTGTGCGCTTGGATGTAGATCGCTCCCGCATTAGTTAGACAACTAGATAGTCTTGGCAAACCGTCTTGGCATGCCAAAATAAAACACTCCGCACCAGGCTTCAATTCGGGCGATTTAAGGAAACCAAACGTTAGCTAACACGACATTTACTGATCCTCCACATTTCTGTGGAAGATTCCGTGCATCCTCTTATCGAGGATCTGTTCACGGAAGTTTTGTTTATATGCATAACCTTCCGCGTCCCAATATCAAGGCATCTGAGCTCGTTCTTCGTCCATGGAACCACTCTAAATGAACAGAGTACTACCAGGACGGCAAACATGTTCGTTGCAGATACTTAGTTCCTCGCCTCTCTGTGGCATGCCCGGGTATGTATAAGTCTCTTCATCGGAAGGGTGTCGCATAGCGCTTCTATCGACGAGCTGAGAGTCTTCAGGGATGCCATTGAGTTTTCCTTGCTTCAAATAAACCTTGGCGTATTTATCTAGCCCAAATCCCATTACTATTTCGTTAGTATATCGTTTGACAACCCCTAGAGCTAGATGCAGTTGCTCTTTATTTTTAGTAAAGATCTTAAGATCTTCCATGAAAAATACATGAGTGACCTTGTACTGTCGATCTGCAGGTTAGCCGCAAAAGTACTTGTTGAACTGGCGAAGTGATAGAGATAGTGGCAATAATGTAAGGCAAAAGAGGAGTGGGCTCATGGTGTCGCGCTGAAAGACACCACTCTGAAAGCTGACCTTGTTAATTGTCACACGATTTTTTCCAGATGAGAGAGCAAACATGGTTTTCCAATGTGGTATGAATCTCTCTATGCAACTAACGGTAAAAAAAAATAAATTCATGCCAAAAAGAATGTAGGCAATCACACACTGTATGTGGGATGCGTACTATCTTGGCCAGCATATCTTTATGGCGAGTTGATGCATTCGTATTTTGGTCTTATGATGAACCGTTGGTTTTGTTTTACGGTTCGCATCGGCCAAAGCTCTCGCTGCATTATACATACGACAATTGATAGTACCTAGTTTGGATGCTTCGGAAAAATGTCCACGAAGCTCGCCATCTAGGTCAGCCAGAGCTTTAGTCTTGAGAAAAACCTGGGTGTTCATGTTTTTCCGGGTCATGAAGCATCGCTCTTCCTTAGAGATCCTCTAGGGAGAGTTGAGATACGTTTCCCATTCCAATACCCCCCGCTGTGCCGGAACTGTTTGAACTGTTTTACTTTTTAATATTTCTTCTGTTTATGCAAATTTTGAATGGTATGCGACTCAAAGTGAATTTTATTTTTCCCTAAACTTAATAACTAACCTTGCCAATAATTTAGAAGGTTATGGTTTGAGTGTTTTCCCTATTCTGTATTAAATACTCTTAAAAATAAAATTGTGATTTAAAAATAGCACTAACTCATGCCAATCAAAACTCATAAAAGTTTAACTAGTTCCGGTACAGCGGTGCCAATCAGATTTTGAGTATTCCGTGTCTCAAATCTCCCTTGAGGATCTCTACTCTTTCTCTATCGGAGGCCTATCTGCGGTCGGTCTTAGTGTGGGCTCTCTTTCTCTGTTTCCGAATTGTTCTCGCTGTGGTAGAGTAGGCGTTCGGCTTACATAGCCCCTTTTTTCTCGCACCACAGAGCATGCAGTCGTGCCATGTAACCCCGTTCAGGGTCCACACTCGCATCGTAGCACCCTAGCAAGTCGCGATTTAGTTCATCGTCCACCTAAATGTCCCGATATTCCGTCGATCCATCGCATTGAATCCATCTTCATTGGCTCCCCCAGCTCTAGAGTAGTCGACATTGTTGGCTGATCCATTGTCAGGATCACTGCGCATTCTATTGTTTTGAACTGCACTTACTACACTATGTTTGGTGTTAACATTGCTGTTCTCACGAGAAACTAGGGAAAGGGATTCGTCCACCCTTGTAGAGCCCCGCATGTAAGGATAAGGCTGTTTACTCTGAGAGGTCGCCCGGTATCCCAGAGTCATCTTTCTAGACACCTCACCCAGGTGCTATTCAGCTCTCGTCGCGGTGTTCACACCTCCGCTTGGGGGTTAGTTCCTTCTGGACCACACCTGGACAATTGTCCGCAACTGCCTATTTATTTTTGTAACCATGTTCAGCAGAAACCCTTAGTACGGGGACCCTCTATATATCAAAATATACAAGCCTGTTTAATCATTATTAAATTTAGCTTTTATGACAGTCAGAATGACCCTTTTTTAGGACAGGTATACACTCGAAGTTATAAACCGCTCGTGTTAGAGCTATAAAAATTCGACTCAAGAGACAAATGTACGTCTGTAAGACATAAAAACTTCTGTCTAACACATAAATTGAATTCTGGCTCCTTATCAAAACTGATACATGCTGAAGTCGAAATTTTTGACTTCAGCATGTCTTGATTCGGTGCAATTCAAGTCGAAACCAAGTCGAAGGATTTTTACTTGGGCAAGCCTGAGACTCAGCAAATTGGCAAAAACGTGTATTTTATTAATCTTTAAAAACCGTCAAAAAAATTTTTCATATGTGCACTATCTTTTAGATGTAAATTCTGAGGGTCGAAATGAAAAATCATGTTAAACTTGCAGAATATATCCTGAAATTAAGAAATTTGCATTCAATAATCTAATTTTTTATCCAACTTTGTAAGGATTTATCTACTCTTGTAATAAAAATTTGTGAAGTACTCATATATTGCGATATTCCTTACAAAGTAGTGTAATGATTTTATATAAATCGGAATAATGTAACAGTTATCACTAAAATTTGTATGACATTGAACGCCAGAACTAATTTTGGGGAGACTTAACTAAGATTTTAAGAGGAGAGTTTACCAAGTGGCAACAAGCTTATTGCGTTTTTCTACCTAAAAGTTCATTAATTATTATAATGCGCGTGTGAGCTGAACCTAGAAGCCGTCAAGTAATTATTGTGAACATGCAATAATTGTAGAAGTGATAATATTATTGAATATAGTAGTTCATATTGGCGTTTTTATACTATTTTCTGATCATTATAAATTTATAAAAGTTTATACATACAGTTTTTGACGCAATTATAGATGTGGAAATAATTGTAAATTATCAACAAAAAAGTTTATATTTTACTTTGAAATTGTGTTCAATATTTTTTTAAATTGTTGTTGAAATAAAACATAAAACTGCATTTGAAGTCAAAATAAAGGAATATGTTTATTACTGCGCTAGAAGGTGGTAAATTACTTTACACGCATGTCGAAAAGTTTGCTAAATTGATTGATAAAAATTGTGGTTTAAAAATGCAAAGTGTCTTATCTAAAGAATATGATCATTATCAACGTGAGTTAGAAAATCATAATGAATGTAGTTCATCAGTGTCAAGTGTAAATTAATTTTGTAACAAAAAAAACCTAATAAGGAACAGAATAGTTCAATTTAATTTTCTACCAACAAAGACGAAGTGTTTTTTAAATCTTATTATAAAATATTAATTACAGTTGCATGTGCAGAACTCTTCCCGTGATGCCTTCTAATTATTTTATAATAATATTTTTTGACATATATTGAATATGAACAACATAGAAAAGGTATGCTGTTTATTTTTTTCAATAAAACAGAAATAGGCGCGCACAGTGGGGCCCGCAAGACTACTAGTAATAGTAATATGAAGGAGATTCTGTAAATTTCGTTTTCGCTGAACTAAGTAGAAAAATTAAGAAATTTTAAAATTCTGACATTTAATAATCAGAATTTTGTAAATCCCGAAGTTAGTAAGTATTGGAAATTTTCAATTACCAAAATTATAAATTACCGACAAAAGAAAAGTTGAATTTAACACAGATTCACCTGTTGGAATAATATTTCATATTATGTCATGCATACTGTAGATATTAAAATTTCGGAGAATTCTTAAACATTTTAATCCACACAGATATACCTTTAAAATAAATGATTATTCTGACAAACAAATCGAAAATATTTTTTTATGGAAATTCGAAAATTCTGTAATTTTGATAATTTACTCGTTTCGGAAATCTTCGGTTTTTGATAATACGGATTATAAAATTTCAGTAATTATGAAGTATCGGCAATTTGATATTCCTGAATGTTATTTTCTTTGACTTATGATTTTAAAATAATTTAATTTCGTTAATAAACATTTTCTTTACTTTATTTTGTATTATTTGTATGTATGTGTGTATGTATTTAATCTCTCCCTTTTACGGGTTTGAGGGCCTCCGCTCCCTGTACACATATTTACAATTCCATTCTTAGTCTAACTTAACTATTACTTATATTCTACTCTTTCGCATTACGTAGGATAAACAATAGTAACTGTAGTGACATTAATTCATAAAATGAGCGAGCTTCCAGGGCTTCCGTTTCCTCTCACCATAAAAAAATGCATTTTCCACGATATTGAAAAGAATTTTCGTTTTTTACTGTCCCTTTTCAGGATCACCCGTTTGGCTCTGCCCTACTCCCTTGCTTTCCCTTACTTCTTCCAATTTCTTCATCCACATCACTCCCTGTCTACTACCATCCAAGATCCATCTTACACACTCATCCATACTCAACTTTCCCTCTTCCTCTCTTGTACATCTCTCTAACACATGTGCCCATGACTCCATTTCGTATCCACATACTCTGCATAGATTCTTCTCTTCATCCATCCAATATCTGCATGCTCTCACTTCTTCTCCCATTCTGAACCGTACAACCCTACTCCATTTTTCTTCCCTTTTTATTTTTTGCAGATATTCTGATTCCGTCAACCCTTTGACCATGATATACCATCTATTGTACCTCGAATCTATAATCTTTTTTCATCTCTCTTCGACTGGTTTAACCAATAACTCTAACTCTATGTCCTGCCACTCCATAACCCCTTCTCGAATATTATACACACTTCTCATTTTCTCCTTTCTTCCTCCCATTTTGAATTTCCCACATTACCTCTCGCTTCATTGTTCCGAATTTCGCCGAAACATGCTTGTGCAATTCTACTTCCCTCTCCCCTTTTTAGCTTCCCCTCAAACATCCAGGCTCTCTTAATTTGTCTAGTAACCATATTTTCTCTTCCTAACTCTTCTTTTAACATATATCCTGGGCAAATCCAGCTAACCCTCATTACCCACCTCAGAAATCGCTCATGCATGCTCTCTACTTTCTTATGTTCCTTCCATCCCCAGATCTCCACACCATGACACAACACAGCCTACACGAACGCATCAAACAACCAGACCCTCATTCTCCAATCGTTCTTGAACCTTCTATTTCCTATACCCCGTACTTGGCCCATTACTTTACTCGCACATTCTATTCTTTTCCTTACCTGCAGCTCGTTTCCCCCTTCTGCCTCAAACAAAAACCTAGGTAATAGAACTATATCGTCCGCGTATGCTAGAGAGTATAGTTTGCTATTACCCAAAACCGTTCCTTCTTTCCCTTTCTCCTTCAGCTTCTCCTCTAAGTCTGCCAGTAGGATACTAAATAGTAACGGACTCTACGGGCACCCTTGCCTTACACCTCGGCCTGTCCAGAATACCTGCCCTTTTTTCTTTACTATTTTCACCCTAAACCAGGTTTTCGTAACAATTTCCTTTATCCTCTACACCAACTTTTCCTCTACACCCCTCTCTTTCATTGCCTATCATAGCACTTTTCTGTTCACTGAGTCAAACGCTGCTTTGAAATCTACGAACATTAATTAAACTGAATATTTTAATAAATATTAAT